>NW_016690185.1:10238660-10446231 GCF_001604755.1 Lepidothrix coronata | reverse complement strand
ATACATGTCTATATATATACATATATATATATATATAGTTGAAAAGTCAGTGATTTAGAATTCTTGTTCAGAAATAGAAACTTTTAAGTTTGTTTCAAGAATTCCCGAAATTTCTTCTAGCAGGTAGGACATGCTAGGGTAAGCAAGGACTGTAACTGCTGTCACATGCTACAAGGTCTACACGCAGACCTTTTGTAAGCAAACACTTTTTTTCAGCAGTGTTGTACCAGTTATTCAGTTGTTAATGTAGAAATATAGCTGTTAAAACCCAGTACTCTTCAGAAACAAAGAGAGAAGAGGAATGTAGGGCAGGTACTGGAAATAACAAAAGAAAATGGGCATAAATAATCCTATACCTGTGCAACCCAATGCTCTCTCTCTCTTGACCTTTCCTTCACAAATTCCGTGGGCCATGCCAGGAAGTAAGTGGATACTTTTGTAAACATTATTTTTAGGATTTTACAGTGTGACTAATAATAATATACCATTCACATCCATACAGTAAACATATAATCAAAACTCTATGTCTTTCTCCTAACTGTTGCTAGTAACTATGAATTACATATAGTTACAAACAAGTTACTTTTCTTTATCTTGCTGCTTTAAGCTCTTTTAAGAACATTTTTTAAGTTCTACTGACCTCTGTAGACACTAAAACACAGCAGAAAATCATCACATCTGGAAAAGTGAACTTGTTTACATGCATTTGCTTAGCAGTCAGTCTATCAACTCTAGTTTTTAATGATGCATTTTTTCCTTTTGGCAGAGCTATTTATTTGTATTAGAAACATGCCTAATGCACAGGAAAATATTCTTGCAGCCACCTGTAGATGCTTCATGAATGACTGATCTACATAGATGCCATAGGTAAAAGGAAAAATTATTTGAATTGTAAATTGCAGGTTGCAGACTACTAAATCTAGCTGCATACTACTCTGGGCAGTATGTTAAAGATTGTGGAGATATTTCTTTAGCTGCCATTTGAAACAAGCACAAATAAATGAACTATGGACAACAAACTCCATTTATCATAGCTACATTATCAAGACTAACCTAACAAAAGGAGTAACAAGGTACAACTGCTGAAAAAACATAAAGACGTAATAAAAAATTTTACTTTTAAGTTTGATATTGAGGATGGCTCACCTGAAGCAGACTTTTTCATCTTTTTTCAACTGCTTAAGGGAAACACCGTCTCTCTTTTTGGGACTTATGAGGTTGGACAGCTGCCTAGACACTGATGAAGAACGTGTGAATTTTGCTAGAAGAGATGAACTGAACAGAGCTCACAGTGAGGAACCAGATGGACCCCTGAACTTTGAGCTTGATGTTTGTCACCAGGATCCAGAATACATGTTCCCAGCTCCCTTGCCACATGCCCAGGTCAAACTGATCACCAGCTGGGAAGCAGGATGGAATGTAACAAACGCCATTCAGGTAACCTTTTACTTCCCCACTTATTAAACTCATCATTTGAAAAACATGATCATCACTTAGCCTGTTCTGTTTTACTTAGCTACACCATTATTTTGCAGTATTCTGGAAGGTTTCTATGAATTTATTACTCACATATTTGAACCTTTCTGCATAAGATTAGCACTCTGAAAAAAAGAGTTCCAAAGGGGAAAATGATACATATGTTATCTAAAGTTTAAAAAATGTTTAAATTTTGTGAAATTGAAAAGGTGGTGATTGCACCTGTTTTGGAAGTGCAGGCATTATCTTTAATAAGTATATTTGAATTCAGTGACAGAGATGTTTGATAGAAGTGTGAGATAAACATCTAATAAAAAGAGGATGGTGCCAGACTGACGTCAGAAATAAATTTACTGACATGTAAGTTTGACTAGAAATAAATTGAAGCACGAAGCACAAGAAGTGTAATAATACTTGTCAATGTTAAAGAAAATAGTTAGGTTGAATAGACTGAAAACATTTGGTCCCAGCATTCTGTGTGGAATTATGTGTGGAGTATCTTTCTGAATCCTTAAATTTAGCACTGAATGTTTCAGAATCTTCTTCTCACTTTTCATGATTCATTTCCTTACATAATTCTATCATTACCACTAACATTCTGCGTGACATGATGAGAATAAAGCAGTATCCACAGACACATCTAGTCCCAGTAACTTTTACTTAAATAATTTTTTATGTCACTTTAATTATAGAAGAATAATCTTTCTGGTATTACACAAGTCTGACTATGATGATGAACATTTGTTTACATATCCAATTCATTCCTCAGCTCTGCAAAGGAGGAGAAAAAGGACATATTTCTAACCCTGCTGCATTTTCAAACATGAGCACCACCACATGAAAGCCAGTGCAATAGCAGGGTACAGCAGCATATCATACTCTGAAAGTGTTCAGCTGCGAATAAAAGTGTGAAGTCCTAAAATACCTCGACTGCATTCTAGTAACACATTTTATCTTCAGTCTCCCTCAGCAGCATCTAGACAGGACAGGAGTCTGGGATGAGAGCCCATTGTTTTCTCTGTGAGTTTTGCCTTTGATTCCACAGAAGCCAAGATTTCATTCTGGAAGTCAATTTTGTCAATGTTTGCTGTATGACCTTTTGGCAAGTCATGTTCTCTCACCCATTGTTTTCCTTTCCGAACAATGCCTCTGTAAATACCCCAAAGTGCCCAAAAAATCCCGAATATTGTTGTGTACACAAGTACTATTAATTATTAATATTATAGTTTTCAGTTAAAAAATAGACTGAAAACAGTGTAAAAACACAATCAAAGATACAGTTGCCTGTTTAAAATGCGGGCAAATTCAAGCTAAACTATCCAATCAAGTCAGTAACTATGGTCTTGGTCAAAACTCTCAGCATACTGAGTGGTGCATACCATTGCTCTCATTTGGTCAAATATTTTAGAAATCATCATTAAGAGAGCAGGCTGAAAACTGTAAAGCCTGGGATCTGCAGTTTCATTAGTAGTACAACCAAAGTGTCCTAATGACACATTGCTAAACTGTGTGGATATGCAACCTCAAATGTGAATCTATGCACACATAGATTCTATGCATTTTTCCATTTCCCAAGACCTGGGATTGGGAGCAAGGCATTTGGTTTAGAAACAGGGGTAGAGAGCAGAGAAAGGGGAGGGGAAAGGCAGGAGAGGAGAGAGGAGAGAATATTGAATGGGCATCTGTCAGTAAAAAATAACAGTTTGAGGAAATTTTTATGAATAGCTTTGAAGAGAAAGTCTGAGTTGTGAGCAGAATGATTAAAACAATACAAACATTCTTGACTGGCGAAGACAGTCTATGCTAAAATGAGTTGTTTTGCCCTACCCAGAGGAAAGGACAGAAGTGTTTTGCATAGCAATTAGAGGTAAACATTTCAGCGGATTTCTGAAGTGTTCTAAACAGTTATTCTGGTGAATACAATTAGTCTAAAAGTGAAATTATTTCACAATCCAGATTTATTATGGGAACGATTAGATCTTTGGTCTCTGAAATCAAATGCAAGTGTTCTCTTATAGTGCTTTAAATATAAATATTTGCAAACAAACAAGAAGATATTTTTATTTTGTTCTCAACTTGAACTGCAAAAATGTGTGCTTCTGGTGAAGATATTTTATGTGTAAATGATTGCTTCAGACATTTAAGTTTCCAAGGAAACATGTTTCTTATTCCAACACTGCACAGGCAAATGAAAACCTATGTTCAGTTAATCTGGGTAAGGATAGAGAACATAAAACTGAGTTAATTCTGATGGGAAAATGTACAGCATTATCTGGCAGAGTGATGCAAGTTGCATTTGTTTGTATGTAGCAGCAAAAAGCAAAAAAAATATATTTGTAATAACTTGTACAGTAGTGCTGGATAGAATAAGCAAAGCAACAGCAACAAGGAAGAAGGTAAATTCTAATGGTAAAGCATTTCACAGCAGAACCAAAGGAAAAGAAAGACTATTTGCCAGCCACATATAGCAGGATTTTTGCAAACAGTGTCAGACTGGTAACCTGTCACTAGTGGGGTTCCACAGGACTTCATCTTAGGCCCTGTGCTCTTCAACATCTTCATAAATTACATAGATGCTGGACTAAGCAAGTTCACAGTTGACACAAAACTAGGAGAAGCTGTTGATTCCCTCAAAGGCAGGGAGGCCCTGCAGAGACACTTCAACAAATTAGAGGACTGGGCAATCACCAACCATGTGAAGTTCAACAAGGGAAAATGATGGATTCTACACCTGGGATGGGGCAATCCTGGGTGTTCATACAGACTGGGGAATGAGATATTGGAAAGCAGTGCCATGGAAAGGGACCTGGGAGTCAACAGCAAATTGAATATGAGTCAGCAGTGCCCTGGCAGCCAGGAGGGCCAACTGGGGGGCATCAGGCAAAACATCGCCAGCCAGTCGAGGGAGGGGATTGTCCCACTCTGCTCTGCACTGGTGTGGCCTCACCTTGAATATTGTGTGCAGTTTTGGTCACTGCAATATAAGAAAGACACTAAGTTCTTAGAGAGTGTCCAAAGGAGGGCAATGAAGATGGTGAAGGGCCTTGAGGGGAAGCTGTATGATGAGCAGGTGAGGGCACTTGGTCTTCCGTTCAGCCTGGAGAAGAGGAGACTGAGGGGAGACCTCATTGCAGTCTTCAACTTCCTCGTGAGGGGAAGAGGAGGGGCAGGCACTGACCTCTTCTGTGTGGTGACCAGTGACAGGACCCAAGGGAATGGCCTGATGTTGTGTCAGGGCAAGTTTAGGCTGGATGTTAGAAAAAGATTCTTCACCCAGAGGGTGGTTGGGTGCTGGAACAGGCTCCCCAGGGAAGTGGTCACAGCACCAAACCTGACAGAGTTCAAGAAACAACAGAGGGAGAGGAAGCGAAATAATGGCAAGAAGTGAAATAATATTAATCTCAGATGTAATTTATAACTCACATTTGTGAGTCAATCTCCACTTAGGTCTCAGAAGCACAAACAAGTTTAACAGTGAAAAAAAGTCAGACACTTTACCAGAAAGCACCAAATGTCTTTCAATTCATTATAATACCTGTACAATCTTTAAAATACAGTTTTATATAATTACACAATTTTCTCCTGGATATTTTGTAAAATATGATAAATCTGGCTGGAAAGCAGCCCAGCAGAAAATTACTTAGGGGTGCTTGTTGACAGCTGGCTGAACATGATCTAACAGTGTGCCCAAATGGCCAAGAAGGCCAATGGCATCTTGGGCTGTATCAGCAATAGTTTGGCCAGCAGGACCAGGACAGTGACTGCCCCTCTGTATTTGACACTGGTGAGGCTGCACCTTGAGTGCTGTGTCCAGCTCTGGTCCCTTCACTACAAGGATATCAAAGTGCTGAAGCATGTCCAGAGAAGGGCAACAGAGCTGGTAAAGGGTCTGGAGCATATGTCTTGTGAGGAGCAGGGGTTGTTTAGCCTGGAAAAAAGGAGGCTCAGGGGAGACCTTATTGCTCTCTACAACCGTCTGAGTGGAGGTTGCACTGAGGTGGGGATTGGTCTCTTCTCCCAGGCAACTACTGACAGGATGAGAGGACATAACCTCAAGCAGGGGAGATTCATGTTGGACATCGGGAACTATTTTTTTGTGGAAAGTGTTTTTAAGCATTGGAATGGACTGTTCAGTGGGGTGTTGGAGTCACAATCCTTGGAGGTGTTCGAGAAATGACTGGATGTGGCACTTAGTCTAAAGTCGGACTTGATGATCTTAAAGGTCTTTTCCAACCTAAATGATTCTGTGATTCTGTGAAATCATACTGAATGGGCAGTTTGATTCCATGCCTCTGATACCTAATATTGCCAACTTTCGTGTCCTGCATTTTTAAAAGAATTAAGTTGTACAAAAATTAGAAATATCTGCAGAAGAGGGAATTTTACAATTCCATGATCAGAATAACACAATATGGTGCTTGTCTATTGTGAGTGCTTCTAGGAAATACCATAATTCAATTAGTAGTATTAATAATTATTTTAAAATGTGTCAGTAATAAATTACTAATTATTGCAGTAGTAATCATTATATTTATATTTTGTATATTGGACATTAATTTAGAAAAGACTAAACACTTCAATAATCACCACTTAAGGACTGAATATCCACATGTCCTTCACTGTGTGCCTTTATAGCTGTATTTCTATACTGCACTTCAATTCGGTTCATTTTAATTTATGTAAGTCTAAGAGATTCACTTGAAAATATCTCATAATTAACATTTATTACTCTATGATGTTTCCTCTGAGTTACCTGCCTTCATCTCCCTAATATAGACCAATCTTTAGAATTCTTGCTGAATATCCACAACTCTCAAATACTTAAGTGGAAAACATACTCATGCTGAGAATCAGAATTAGCAGACATGTCCCTAAAGATATAAAGGCAAACATCTTTTAAAGGTGTCTAAACACCCCTCACATTAAACTTTATTGAAAGCATTTTCTAAATATAAATATGTACGTGCTTATAAAGTGGGTCATTAGATGTATAACAGTATGAATAATCCTCGACCTTAAATAATTTAGTCACATTTAACTAAATAACCACTTGGATTTTGCAGTACTTGATCTTAAGTATTTATTTTCCAGACATAAGAACATAGGTTAATCCTTTCTTGTGTACCAAGCAGTAACTTCTTTGAATTTCATATTGAAGCTAAAGTCATATACATTGAAGCTGACGTCATATTCTGAACTAAATTATAGACATTGGAGGAAAATGAACTTCTGCATTTTATATCAAGATGTGGTACTGTGAATTAAAGGGAGATGCCCAGCGCTGATATCTAACCTAGGACCAGCAAGTAATACAAGTTGCCAAATGGAGCATCAAAAAATGACAGCATAAAGTAAAATTCCAAGACAGTAGGACTATTGTGGTGCACATAAAAATACCAAATATTATAATTTTAGCTGAAATGCACCTGCAGTACTGGCCAAATTTATTTTTAATGGGTTTGCAACCAGAAACCCATATGGCCACAACCCAGAGAAAAACCTGGTTAGAACCATCTAAATTCAGGTCTGTTTTTCCTATGATAGAATGTCACTATTATGCAATGCAACTGATAAAAGAAGAAGGAAGAAGGAGTCTTCTTAAGGAAGAAGACTCTGTAACTAATGTTTGTGCCTTTATTTTCTCTTTTGATTTTCTCTTGAGGGGAAAAAAATTCCAGATATACATCACTACTTTATATAACCTTTTATTTCATCTTAGACCATGCAGTAAATTTCTTTACTTTTGTGCATATATCCATATAGTACAGAGAAGGCTGCATGAAGAATATATATCTTCTCTTTTCCCAACCCTACTTTTTATCACAAAAGCTTTCTGTCAAAATGTGTTATCCTGCAACAAGAAAACTATATCTACTTCACAGAAATCTCTTTATTTGGCATGTAAGTACTGTGCAGCCGACTGATTTTGAGTTAACTAACTGCTGCTCCCATAAATCTCATTAAAGAATGCACTGTATCAATCTGCTTTTCACTTGGTCAGCTGCAAACACTATAAAATCTTATGAAGCCAGAACTCCTAAACATAAAGAGGTGGCTCACCTAAAATTATTCCAAGAAGAAATATTTGGATTTTTCTCATGGGATTTAAGTTGCTGTTTCGTCAGGTTTGAATTTTATGTTGTTCATCACATGATCTGGGCAATGAACAGGCAGAGGGATCATTGAATGGATTTACATCAGCATATTCTACTCTAACTGTTATGAAAATGTTAGGAACGGCAAATCAGGTTTCCATAGCCCCTGTGTCAGATTTTTCCTCAAATAGAAACTGTGATATAACATAACTACTCCAAAAAATTATTCTTTGGACATACAGATGGTCCCAACATACAGACAATTGGTTCAGAAAACACCATAATAGCTCATGGAGAATCCCAGAAAAAAGTACATGGGTCACACAAGTAACAGATCAAAGTATTGCAATTCTTACAGCCTTCTAGGAGTTAAAATTACATACTAAAATATTTTTAGAAGTTAAAGCAGTCCTTAGATTATGCTAACCTACACCATGGGCTCGAAATTCCATCTCTTAACAGATGAGTTGCGGGAAAGTTACAGGAAGTGTCTCTCTCTCTGTTTCTCCTTCATAAATGATTCTAATAGCCTCAGTAGTTTGGCTAAAACTGACATACTTTATAAAATAATCTGTTATATTGATATATTTTGAGCTAATTACCACGTGAGATAATTATCTCATGTGAGATGAGAGAGAAACATTCTAAAGTATAATGCTCAATAAACCCATGGAATTTAACATGCAACCTCAGCCTTAAATCTGAATATCTTGATTATACTGTGTAAGATATATATATTTTAAAATATTTATTCTTAACCAATACCTTATCTTATATCTTTAATTTTTTTTTCACCTGAGTTTTACTGACATGGCTGTCTAATATTACATTCTTTTGATAATAGTAGCCAGAAGCACTAGTGGGCTTAAAGAAATATGAATAATTCTGTTCAGAACCTCAACTTACATATAACCTTACATTTCAAGAAAATATTTATTTGACACTTAATTTTTAGCAGTCAAATATCTATCATTTCCAACAACTTTAGCTGAAACTCTTCTTGTCTAGAATTTTTGAAAGCTGTATATTTCAGTATCTAAATTTAAAAGCCATCATAGTATCTTGAGTTTATTCCTAGAAACAGTAGCTAAGTCACTGCAATACACAGTATACTTATGCTGGTATTGATGTTCAGTTTGTCACAGTCTGGTCCGGAAAGTCTTGGAGAATTTGCAAGTGCCTGTTTCTTATAAGTGGGGACTTCTCATTGATTGTTCAGTTGTCATGAGTTGAAAATTGTTTCACCTGGAAAATCTTCCACTATTAAACTTTTAGAACAACTGTTTTATAGATGTGAGGCTGTAGTCCTCCTACATGAAGCAGCTGGTAGTAGAAATTTTCTGCACGTAAAAGGACAAAAGAACTAGCAAGTAAGCATACAGTAGTGTGGCAGCTCAATTCTTCTCCTTACAGAGGTGGTTCTAGCTAGTAATAACATGAACTTGTGTTTTGGAATATGTGAGTTGTTTTGGCATGCTGCCAAATTCAGTCTGCCAAGAGACAGCCTTAGTGAGGACATACAATCATAGAATCAAAGAAGACCTTGAGATGAAAAGGACCCAAAAGGTCCAGCTTCCTGCTCCTGTACCTGCAAGGTGCACTCCATGGACCTGCCTCCAACATTGACAGAACTCCTTGGGTGGATGCCCTGGAGGAGTCTGTCATATATCACCTATTTTATATCTCAGTCAGCTTAAGTGTGTCCCCATCCAAGAGCTTTAAAACCCTAACATTCTCGAAAGGCCAACTACTATCAGTGGTGTTGCAAGAGCTTAACTGACAGTCTGTCAAGTGACAGAGGTGTGATTTACGTGCATATTAACATATATTTCCAAAAAGGGTGTGTCCATTTGCATTTCTCCCACAGCACATCTAAAATAAATGGTATATATGAACACCACAGAAACCTGGTCATTGTCCCTCATGCTCCCAGACCTCTTTTTTTTTTCTTCATTTCATCATTAGGAAACCTTCAAAGCACCCAGGAGATGGCCTGCTCTGGGGGTGTTAATGTCTAAAAAAAAGCTTTTGCATTGGCATGTAGATAACTTAGAAGTACACACACTACACCACTCTATTTTTAATTTTAATTGCAATAATTTTTTGAAAGAAAAAGTCCTGCATGAATTAATACATATGGTCGTGATCAACTTCCTCTGTTCTGTACTGCTGTTTGTAACCAGGTACACACCAAATGCTGGCAATCTCTCCTGAATGTCTACCTCTCACCTTCCTCCCTGAGGTCATCACTTGCATCAGGCTCAGGTTCTTGGGTCTCCTACAGACACAGCTGATAGACACTGCATCCTTCACCATCCGTGGGAGTGTGGGACTGCAGCAGAGTGTGTTTTCCTGGACAGTTCAAGTTCACATCTTATTTAGATCCCACAGCTGCTCTCAAAAAATATTGGTCTGTCTTTTCAGCAGTCTATCAAAGCAGCTAAACAGAGCTCCTTGTCTTCCATCCAGTGTCTGCCCACAGCAACATTCCTTCACTGCCTGTGTAAATCCTTGTCCTTTCTACCATGAAGGTCTACTATCTGGCATCATCTTTCAGTCAGCCTCTTTCTAAATCCTACACTGAGACTATGTCCAGCCCCCTCTTATTTTTGCTGTAAACCTAGTTTTTACTGTAAACTAATACATAGTCTCATTTACTAATCCACAAGGCTAAAACTCTGATCTGAGCACTAATGATTCCCCCTCTGGGTCAAGTAACACACTTTTCCCTGACTTTGCCAAGCTCACCCTGTGCATACCCATCTGGAAATTGATGCAGTTTCATACCTTAATGTAAGCTGCTCATCTTTTCTATAATAATCTACCATTTTTTTTCCTGCATCTATTGACTCCAATCTCTCTTCTTCCAGTTACAATCCTATTGTCAATTTGTTAAATATTTAACAAGCATTCCTATGAATTTATATGAGGATATTCCTCTGATACTCTTGGAAATATCCTTTTGATGAAAACTGCATAATTATAAGCTACATTGAAACCGCTTTTTCCTCACTCGACTCAGTTTCTGATATTGACTCAAGGTTTCCTTGACTCCCCTTTTTGCCTGTATTTGTTTCCTGTTATCTTACCCCTAGATTTTAAATTCTTTGGAGAAGAGGCCATCTCTCTGTGCTTTGTTTGCACAGTGCTTTGCACAATGGGATTCCATTCAAGGACTTTCAGGTGCTGCAATAATGAAAACAGTTTTGAAAGTAGGTCTCTAAATGTTTTCCATTTTACAGAAACTCTTTACAAAATAATGATTGTTTAAACATAGCCTGCAATAAGTCAGCTTGATATTTGATTCAGTTTCCTCCCTTTTCTCTTTATAGAATGGATTCTCCTTGCTGTTGAGACCTACTGTAGGGGCTGAGCACAAGACAAATTGGCAAACAAATGTGATAAGAGTACTGTTAGAATATTCAGCCTTTAAAATGGGCATTCCATCTTAAAAATCCGGATGGTCAAGAAAGAGAATGACAAAACCATGATATCAAAGATAAATGGATAGTGGCATTATGAAAATTATACCCTTTGAAACAACAAATGTTACCAAAAACAAATGATCAAAAATTGTTAGCTGCTTGAAAGCCATAATCACTTTATTCCATGGGATAACACAATGCACCACGACTTGTTGCAGAACAAGGATCTCTGGCTCCCTCACGTGAGGGGAATAGCTGATGTACTTTCCCACTGTACTAAAATGAAATTATTCTACCATAATTTTGGTGTCATGAATCCCTGAGAGCATTTTCAACAAGATGAATTAAAACAGATGATGTCATTTCTTCTTCTTTTTTTTTTCTTTTTTTTTTTTTAATTCATAGCAGGTCACACAGTATTTAAATACACTTATCAGACAACTTTGAATTTCTGTATCTATTATATTTGGCTACTTCATTGTTGTGATATTAGGTTTGACAGATACTTTTCAAAACAAAGCCCAATTTGCCTATTATAATTATTTCCCATCTTTCTGTGGCTGAGATAATTTGTACACTTGTTCCTGTCTATAGCCCTGCCAATGACCAGCTATCACTACTGGAAAACATTCTTTCTAAAAATATTCTTTCTGTCCCTATTCTTCAACTTATGAGGTATGTAACTTCAGCGAATTTGCTTTAATAAGCCATAGACATATAACTCCTCCCAGGATAACATTCCTCCCAAGACAGCAAGAACAGAGTGACAGGCAGCAGAAAGTAAAATATTTTGTCAGATGGTATTCCTTTCCTATTTTTTTCTAAGCTTCCTTCACTTCTATTAGCAAATTTTCAGAAGGGAGCTCATTTTTTTATGAAGCGAAAGAGTGAGTCTTAGAGTTCATCAAGGAATAAAAATTGACAAGCTCAGCATTTGCAAGTGTTTATGAGAATTTAATGCTGAAAGTAAAGGACATCTGAATTATTATAATATACTTGTAGAATCAGAAATAGTAATATTTCTCTAGCAGATTTTCTGTATGGTAAACTTTTTTCCACACAATCCATAGATGGTTAATCTACAGTTTACTTCAGTGTGTGTAATTCCTGACAGCAGAAGATTTGCTGAAGCGGTACAAGCTCTGTCTGAATGAGCAAATGGAGCTATTTGAGAAAATAAAAAGCCCTAAACGCTGATTATACGCAGTACTGAAGATGATATATTGTAACCTAGTTTTAGCACAGTAAGCTGTGTAGAACATTTTACCCCTAAAGCTAAACAAAATTGTCTTCTATTTGCATGGATTCTCCCTCCTCACACACACCATGTTTCTTGGAAGACAATGTTTATCTGTATTCGTGGCCAATGGCACTAGTTTTGCCATATGTCCAATACTGTGTTACTAAATAGCTAACAAAAAAATTAAATTTAATATTTACTTCACAAAAACGTAAACATGAGTCAAAGTGAAGAAACGTTCACTGCAGCTCATATGCACATATTCCACTATCTATATCAATTTCTCTCTGTCCAGTTCTTGAATTGACACAAATGGCAGCACCAATAGATTATGTTTTGTAATCTCTAGAACAAATAGTTTTGCTTTTTTATGTTATTGATAGCAGAGGGAGTTTCAGCCTTTTCCTTTACTCTACATGGGTATTTCCATTCATGATAGGCTTTTTATTGCCATTTTCCCCTCCAGAATCATGTTTAATTCAGGCTAATTCCTCCCTGATAAGCAGAGAACTTTTTTTTAGTTTTAAAACCCATTCTAATTTGATTATTTCAAACTAAATCCAGGTATTTCAGAAATTATTAATAATCCTACTTAAGTTTGAAAAAATGTCAATATGAGGATAAGAATGATATGCCACATAGATACAATCAATATATCTTATTTTTTTATAAGAAAGTTGTTTCTTTTTTTATTGGAAATTATCTTTTTTTGTTGTTATAGTGACTGTTAATTCTCTCCGTTTACTGTAACTTAATAAGTTGGCACTGAGATTTATTCTATCTCACTACAATTTGAATCTGTTCTTTTGTCTCATTGTCTGCATGATTTCTGCAACTCCAAATGACATCTCCTCAGCCACCTTCCCTTAAGGGACTTGAAAATCTTCTAAGCTTTAATTGGGATCTGGAGTTTAAAATGAGTTCTCCACTCCAGCTCTCGTTGCCTTTACTTGCCTGCTGACTTTTTTTCACTTTTTCTGGGAAGCCAGCTGCTCTCTGAGCTCTTTCTTTTGTATTTTTTGTTGTTGTCATCTCAAGTTAAAAATAAAATACCTGCACAAAACTGTAGGCTTCCTTCTGCTGTTTGGTTGCGATTTTAGAGACTCTTTACTCTCTCCTAAGTTGTGAGGATCTGCCATTCCACCCCTGAAGGATTCCTTTCCTGATCAGAAAGGATAATCAGCTGCATAACACATACTTTCCCTCTAGCTTTCTACTTGTTCCTGTCTTATGCTTATAGTTAGGTATGTCTCATATCTAGTAATTTTTCCTCACAGACTCTTGCCCATTATATTCTCTTACCCCTTGTTTCTATCTCTTATAGGTCACAACCTCATGTTTTAAAGATCTTCAGTTTACCTAATGACACCTTTTTTCCCCTGTTCCTGCTTCCCCTGGTGCAGTCATATTCTCAAATTATCCACCTTCTTGCTTTTCCTTCGCTCTTTCAAGGCACTCACAGTCTCATGGCCTTTAAAGGAATTCACCTGACTCTACAGATGACAGAGAGAGAGACAAGCATCTCTAAGGGAGATTCACAAATCCTGAAACAAATATCCTATGCTGTTGGAATGAGTAATCATTTGGTGATCCTTATTTCTATCCATCCTTTCCAGAGTTACCAGATTAGCTTTATTTTTTGCTATATTTAGATAGGAGAAGTTAGGAATACCATTCCTCGTAAGGGTACGTCAAAGCAAGGTAGATTTTTCATGTGTGTCTTTTCAGCTACTATGGGTACTCATTCATTGAATGTCCATTTTAGACAGAAAACGTTGGGTGAAATTAACCCAATTCATAGATGCTAGGAAGGAATCATTTCCTTGAGAGCAAAAAAAGTAGTTAGTTTAGTAACTTCACTTCTAGCCAGCTGAGTTTTTGCTTAAAATTCATTAATTTCACCCCATGAATAATTTTTGATTTCACCTAAAAATTTGAATGTGAAAAATGAAAGCTATTTAGGAGAAAGGAACAGAAACTAAATGCAGTCTTGAAATAAATTGCTCAAGTATGAAATCACTACAGCTCCCAACATCAAAGTAAACAACCAGGAGAGATCCAATAAAGATGGGAAGTTTTTTAAATATACAAACTTTTACAGCCATTACTTAGCTAACTTTGTTTTAATAATGAAAGAAGTGTTTTTATCTTGATCAGACAGCTTTTCTATCTAAAAGTAAAGAATAAACCTGAGGTCTTTGTCAAAGGTCAAGGATAATCAAGATCCCCGGTTTGTTCCCTCACCTGTTGTTTCCAGACAACATCTTTGAGTCTTTCCAGGGGAAATGCAGACTAATAAAAAAAATTAAAAAAAAATAAGAAGAGGAAAATAAAACAAACAAACAAAAAATCACTACAGAAAAGGAGTATTGCTTATTTTATAACTCCAGTACTTTTTTTTTATAGGCCAGGTAGAGGTCGAGAACCATTGTGTCACAGGCTGTACAAGCAGAACAAGAAATACCTCCTCAAGTAGTAATACTTCAAGTATTTTACATCTAGAAACCTTAAAAAGACATTTTTGACATGCATTCTATATGCCATATGCCTGGTTGCACAATGCATAACCATATTCAAAATTTATTTATTTTTTAAAAAGGAGATCTTACCTAAGTTTGCTTTTCTGATAAGAGTCCAGAGCATGCCATAAAACTCAGTCACATTTCTTTTCTGATCTTTGTATTTTCTGTTTCTTACTAATTATGCACATTTGGGAATGTTTGTCTAATCTACTTGGAAATAGGGGAATTATTCTACCTTGTTGAACTTTAAGAATGATGTGATCTCTTATGTCATTATAGGAGAGAGACACCTCCATTATAGGCATTCATTTGCAACATCACCTTTATCTGTATTTCTCCATGATGAATCATCAGATAGTAAAATCACTTGCTACTTCTTTTATCCTGAAGGTAGAAGCCTCCAGGGGTGCCACTGAAGTTTAACTGAGGTTAAGAGAGGAAAAGCAGTAGAAATTTGTTGTCTATAACCAGCCTAATTGTCAGACAACAGCTTTTTTCACATATTTCAGAAGAATATAATATGATACTCTGTTTTAGTTTACCGATTCCTGAAGACCAAACAAATAGTAAGTATATCACTATTTATGTCTCTCATCCAGAGAGACTATATTCTCTCCAGGCAGTACTCTAAGACAAATTTTTCCTTTATACACTGAACTCTGGGAGTCATTATAGCTTGAGTAAGAGTCCGCCTAAAATTGGTGGTTAGGTCTGTGCTGAGGAAAGAACAGGGTAATATTAACCAGGGGAGGATTCAGTCACCTTCTATTCTGCATGACAAATCCTATACCAGTGTTCAGAAAATATAACTCAGCTTCTAGAAGATGTAACCTGGATTCATTTTCAACTCTCAGGGGTGCATAAGGTTTTTTCCAATGCAAAGATCTTTGTAGTATGGGGTTGTTTTCTTCCATTTCCTCTTCATCATTACTTCTTAAAAGTGACAAGAACTGTATTTTGACCACATTTAAGAACTCCTAACAATGCTTTCCCCCAGCCTCAGTTAGAATTTTCTATGCACTTTAACTCCTCCTTTTGTTATTTAAGTGCACACTCAAAGGAAATTCTTTGGCTCCCCACTGCTTTGCTTTGATTCTAGTCTCCCAAAGTCCATCCTCTGCCTCCAAGTTCTTTTGACCATATTTTCATGGGAACTCACTCTCATGTTCTTGTATTGGAAGTTTTGAGTGCTTGCCTGCCTTCAGGTGAAAACCTGACAGTCTGTGATGAGCTATAATGAGAGAAATGGGTAAGCAGCCAGAAGTCCATGTTGTTTGCCACTTTTAGAATAATGTTTGTTTTAGTTTAAACTGCCTTGCTTTTTCCTTCTCTCTTTCCTCTCAGCTGCAAAACACATAATAAAACGCCCTCATTCTTTTATGAAAGCCTGCTTTCTCCTTTGGGACCAAGAAAAATAATGTTTTCTTAAAAGGTAATTTGCTTGGGAGATTTTCTTGGTATGATTCAGTGCATTTTTGCAGATAGCTCTGGATTTATGCAAACTAACATTTCCCATTGAACCATTCAGAATTAAGCATTGAGCATATTATTTTGGTTTTGGAACAAATATTTAAACCAATAGCAAAGCCAATGAGATCAGCTGTCACACTCAATAGAAGTAATTCCTTTTTTTTTTTTTTTGTGAGACAGTTACTTTGCTCTTTTCACTTTCCTAAGTTTTAGGAGATCCTTAGGACTAATCTGGCCACTAAAAGTAGAATGAAATCAGTGGTTTCTGTGAGTCAAATGGAGACATACATTTTGCAGTGCAGACCATGCAGCTTCTTTACTTGCTTCTCTTATCACAGTACCTCCTGAGCAGTCTATCTGCCTTATCATCTGCTTCTGGTATCTGAAGGATTGACAGGTAAACACTTCTAAAGTTTCTGTCAGTGTATGAGGTGAATGAAGGCATTAATCACAGAATAAACACCTTAGTCGCCATCCTCCCTGCAGCTGAAACAGGATTGGCACTGGCAGAGAGAAAGAATGAGAAAAATCAGGAAAAACAAGATTGCTGGGGTCTAATTCAAGCATACCTGAACTTAAAGGAAGATTTTTTTGCTGATATTAGAGGAAATGGATCTGCTGCTAAGGTCATACAGGCCAGAGACAATATTTGAAGTTTTCCACAGAACAGCTTGTAGTATTTTTGAATTCAAACTCAGCTGAGCTATGAACAAACTGCAAAGTGAGTGGGAAAGTAGATGAATTCTTTTCCTGACATCTGCAGAGCACTGCCAGGAGTTTGGGTAACCTCCTAGGGAAATGGAAATTCTTACTGCTGAGAAGAAATAGGATGTTACTGATATTGCAAATATATGGTGAAGTTTAAAAATAATTAGATAAAGCATATTTACAAAAAAGAGTAGGCAAAAGAAATGAGGGTGGCACTCCATGTTAGACGGCTAATTATCTGTGTTAGAGCTGTTGTCTGAAGAGAAAAATTGTATTGTCCTTGGCAACTCCAGTTTTAAAGACCTATGCTGGGCGTTGTATGCAGTATGTTGTAAAACATCACTGAAGTTTCTAAAAATTATAGATTATAATTATCTGACACAAAAGGTATTGAACCTAGCATAAGGTAATTCAACTTTGAGCCTCATTATGTTGAATAAAGATGAATGAATTGGAGAATCTAATTACATTCATTATGGGAAAACAGAGGACAGTAGTATATATATTTGGTACTTCTAAAGAGTGAATTTTTCAAACCTGGAGAAAATTATGAGAGATAATTTATTAGAAAGAATAAGCACAGATAGCCAATTGTGAAAGCAATTTTAAAGTTTAGCAAGAATTTATGACATGTTCAAAAGCAACATCTCACAACTACGAAAGAGTATATAAATGTTTTAAAACCCCCTCCTACTTCAGGAGTGAAGTAAATGTAGCAATTAAAATTAAATATATATATATGTATATGTATAAAAGGGAGAAACAAAAGGTGAGAGTAATAATAGTAAATCATAAATAAGGTCTGGTAGAAAAGAGAATGCAAAGGCGCTAGGAGGAAAGTGCATCTCTCAGGAATTCGAACTATAAGAAAAAAATTTTAAAGAATTAGAAAAAAAAAGACTATGTTTAGTCTAAAAATTTTAAACAGAAATACTAACCATGGTAACAATTAAGTATAAATGGAAGTGTGTGTCTGTGTATGTGACTGTGTATGCTCATCTAAAAGCACCAGCAGAAACAGTAGGACGAAGTTAAAAGGGAAGGTGCGAGTTAACTGCTACAGAGCACCATATAAGTGATTTCATTCAAATGAAGAGTTAGAAAAACTCACCTATAGATAAGTGTTAAGGGAATGAAGTAGAGGACAGTGTTTATAAAACATGAAGATAAGATAAACAACACCACTGAGAAAGTCAGGAATTTTGCCTAATATTTATGAGAGATGAGACAAAATAATGAGGCAAAATATCCAAAACTGCATCCATTCCAGAAGAGTATAGAAGGTAAATAAAAAAATCCATTTGTCATCATTAGCCAAGATGAACACCAGAGACATAGTGAGCACTGGACTGACGACACCTCTTATTGCACACAAACGATCCTGGCCAAGCCACTGAGACAAAAACCCTAGAGTATGTGGATGTGAGAATGTGCAAAGTTAACTTACAGATTTTCTAGTGTAAGACCACCTTCATCTTCTCTGAGATATCTCACTGAATTTTGCTACATTGATTTTCTGCTTTTCCAGCAGTAGATGAAGGTTCTAAAACTGTTCTTAACTGAAAAAGAGATGCAGCTGTTCGTATATTCGTATGTTGTTCCTGTAAAGAACCAGGAGAATGTGCTCATAGCACAGGAGAAGAGGGTGCCATTTTGTAATTTTTCCAGACAGATGTCATGCTATTCTCCATCAGACATTAAAAAGTTATGCCTGAATTCCTGTGCTGTGTGTGCACATTCCATTGTGTGGACACACATTGTATGCCCAGCAAGAGAAATGGACATTTCTGAAAGGAAATTCGTCTCAGCTCTATTAATGGCCTATCTTAAGACAGGTGTGAATTACATATAAATTGAGATGCCTAATTTTTCCAAGTTTAGACTTAGACAATTAACTATGACATAACCATAGCTGTTATTTAAAATGGATGTTAAAATGTATCTCAATAGTATTTTGAAAGCAGAATGCCCAGCAAGTTTTCACCTGGGAGACATAACAAAACGTCTATCTGACCTGGTAATATTCTTATTCAATTGCTATCACAAGTGGAATTTTCAAAAGTTTGTGAATATCATCTCAATATTTTAAAAGCCATATAAATACTGACTAGTGAAAACTGGCAAGAATGCTGAGAAAAAGAATGTAATTGTTAATACAGGTTTTAATTGATAGAGCATAAAAAGCTAGAAATATAATTAGTGTCAATCATAATGTTTTGGAGGAAGAGTCCTTACAGTCAGTATTAAACACACTTCATATAATCTTTTTATGACATTATAATTTAGGCAGTGAAAGATAAATAATATATTTACACTTCTAAAAGGAATTTTGACACTTTAATACACAACATGCTGATTTAAAAATTAAAGCAACAATACAGTACATCTTGAATGGATTAGCAACTGCCTAAGTGACAGGTTCCATAAAAGTAACTGTCAGTGTGGATCTATTGTCAAAGGAATGAGTTTCTAGTAGGGTTAGGAGGTTATCTAGTAGAATAAATGGCAGCTGGTCCAGTATTATTCAGTGTAGTCAACAGTGATTTGGAAAAAGATACAAAATCACTGATGATCACAGTGGTGGTTAAGAAATGAAAAAGACCATGCAGGTCAGCAAGCATCTCTGTTATCATGGCATAAGATTAAGGGATTTGCTATGTTTGTAATTTTGTACTTATAAAATTGTTTCTTTGTATAAATACCACAGCAACACAGGCTTGCATCTATTTGGGAAAATTATTTATTTTAAACAGCAACAAATGTTAAACAACATAATTAAATACTTCATGGAATTGTACTGAAAAACAGGGTTCTTGATTTTATCTCCCTACTCTTCCAACAAGATTTATGAAGAATGCTTTCCAGTGTAGTTTCCATGTCTAAGCCATGTTCATGGCAAGGAATCAAATGCATAGTTGGGGAAAATAGCTAGACCTAAATTAACCACTCCACCGGAGTAACTACAGATGGTGAGAAAGTCAGTCAGAGCTAATTTGGCAGTCTGGCGTATCAGCATGCATTCTATATATAGGAGAGTTGTACAAACTGAATAATTTTCAGTTAAATTCTTCTTCACTTCTTAATTTATTTTTCAATATGATTAAGTCTTAAGATGAAATAATTTTCTCTCTCTCTTTTTTTTTTTTTAACATTGCTTTTCACTACATTTTATTTCATGGTCTTTTGGCATGCCTCAACTCTGACTGTGATTTGATCTTCTTTACTTTTTAATTACCTTTTAATTTGTTTGGGGTTTTTTTTCAAAATGTCATATTTCAGGTTAAAACAATTTATAACGTGAAATATTTTACTTGGGACTAAAAAGTCTTAAAACTGAATTTCCATTTTTTTTTATATTTTTCTCAGAGTGCTTGGCTGTGCTCATTTATCATTTTTCTAAATTCATTTTATTCCTTGGGGAGGTGCTTGCCCTGAGGTGAAGGAGTATGATAGAGGTATGATAGCAGAATGCCCATTTTTTGCATTCAGCACTGATCCAGATGTCAGGTATTTTTAAATAAGCAGCCAGTCTTGCTGGTATGGGAAATACACACATGTAGTATAAATATTTTAGTCAAACCATCAACAAAATATTTATTTTAATGCGCAGATGTAATTTGGAAATCCTATTCTGCTTGTTGTTTTGTATTGTAGGTGGATTGGTGATTCCTGGTGGTACTTATCATACTTGGATGCTTCCTCTTGGGGATATTCTGACAAGGTGAATAGATAGTTGCTGTCTGAGCCTGATATTTTCTTACATGCCCTTTCCACTCTTATCCTTGTTAGTTGAGCCCTCAGTCCTTCCTTGGCCCGGCTGCCCATGACTAAGTCTGCTTTGGGTGTTTGACAAGGACCCCTACCTAGACACATATTTGCTCATTGACAAAGAATAGTCCACTTCCATCCACAGTCTAGGGGGAGAATTTGGGTTCCTTTCCTATACTGGGTGGAGGGAGTGCTGGCAAATAACACAACCGCTCAAGCTGCTCAGTGACAGAGGACTGTTTCAAGAAGTTCACCTCCTCTGTCCCCAGATATGTTGGTGCTTTTTCCCTATGCTATTCTATTTTCTAAACAGATGACCTTAAGGCAGCATATTTAGAGGTAATGTATTTGACTTTGCTCTAGAACAGTTGGAAATAAAACTGCTCGGACAGGAACACTTTCCAGACAGAACCGCTGAAACTAAAAGCTGAGAGGCAATTTAGGGAACAATTTAGAGCAATTTAGTTCCTTTTGCTGCTCATTTTTAAGTGATGCCTCACTTCTTAGGCTGTCTATGCCATAATTTGGACATAACACAGGATCAGAAGACTCAGTAAGAGTAAGTCCTGGGGCCAGACTGGACCCAATGTGCATTGACAAATGGTACAGGAATTACCTGAGTCCCTCTTCCACTAGCAAGGAATCAGTGAAATACCATCATGCTCTGTCTGCATTCTGTGTGCACTCACTTCCCATGAGAGGGGCACAACAGCCACTTTCAGCAACATTCACGAAAGCATTTCTCTATGGAGGAGGAATTTTCCTCATCTGCAAGTCACTTTAAGCAATGCTCTAAGGTTGCTGAGGAGCCGCAAACCAGAGAATACAGATTGATACCTGTACCTGGTATATTACATTGACAGCAAAATAAGAATTTACTAATGATATCTTTTTCTAAACTAAGCTATTCAAACTTGGCAATGTTCAGAAAATTTTCCTAACAGAAAGTATTGCTTTTGGAAAGGTAAGAACAGGAGAGCAAATAAAAACTGAGTTTTGAAGTCTGACAGTGTGACTTTTCTTCTTTGAGTTCTTGTGGCCATCACTAACATTTTTGGCTATTTTGTAGAAATTTGCCAATGTGCTGATACATGAAACAACAACAACTTCTTCTTCTTCTTCCTTCTTTCTTCTTCTTCTCCTTCTTCCTCTTCTTCCTTCTTTCTTCTTCTTCTCTTTCTTCTTCTTCCTTCTCTCTTCTCTCTTCTTCCTTCTCTCTTCTCTCTTCTCTCTTCTCTCTTCTCTCTTCTCTCTTCTTCCTTCTTTCTTCTTCCTTCTTTCTTCTTTCTTCTTTGATCTTTCTTCTTTCTTCTTTCTTTTCTTCTTTCTTCTTTCTTTTCTTCTTTCTTCTTTCTTCTTTCTTCTTTCTTCTTTCTTCTTTCTTCTTTCTTCTTTCTTTTCTTCTTTCTTCTTTCTTTTCTTCTTTCTTCTTTCTTCTTTTCCTTCTCCTCCTTCTTCTTCTCCTCATTATTAAATGGAGAAACCATTTCTGACAAGTCAGGAAAAACACTGTCATTTCACCACATATATACTTACTGCATTGGCATATTCAATGTTCTCCCATTTCTCTCAACTAACCATGCTCTATATCCAAAAAGCTGCAAAATCAGTTATGTCCACAATGTTTGCTTTCTATTAGTAATTGAGAGCTGAAGTTTACACACTCTGGGAAATAGACATCAAAGATGTCAGAAGCTTACAATTTCTGTAGAAATGTCCAATTTGTAAATACTAAAGTCTAAACTTGAAACTGACAACCACTGATACATAATTTTAAGGTGGAGTATATAGAGACAAAAATGGGTTTGTTTAATAAGGTCTGAATTCACAAGATGAAAAAAAAAAATCAGCCCCAAACCCCCCACTATCATCCTGTGGTCTGTGTTAGATACTGAATTAAATTATTTGATATGAACTACGGCAAGGAGATGTTAAAATTTGGAATTATGTTATGCTCTGATTAAATTAACAATTAAGCATGGAAAAGCAGACACCTGTGGTCAGGACTGTAAATGACTGTCTAAAGCAATAACCTCTCTCAAAGTCTTCTGGTTTGGTTTAGGTTGAGACTAGTTGTATAAATGTTAATAGACTAAATTCAGCAGGGGAGAAGCCATTGTGTGGGTAAGGCCCATGCTGACACTTACCTGCAGTTTAATTATACAGTGACCCTTTGGGTCAGCAGATACCATTTTAAGTCCCAGTTGCAGGTTAAGCAGCAAAATAATAATGCTGTGAGTATCGAACAAATGAGATAAGCTTTATACAGACTGCAAGGAACTGAGAAAACATCATTGTTCTTATGTTAATATGGAAGATGACTCTATGGTTTTATCTTCCTGATTTTTTCATAGACTTGGTTTATTTGTGATGCTTTTAAAATCTATCTGTTATGTCAATCTTCCCCAAGGATTGTTTTCATAGGAAAGAAACCAAATTCAGTTCTTTAGGCAGCTATCTAACTTGCCAGTCAGTGAAAGCCATGATTAAAAATGGCATATCAAAAGCTGCTGTTACATATGTGCTACCTGCAGTCTGGAAATATCCAGATATCTTATCTTTTTATGAAAGTAGACTGTTAGATGGTAGAAATGGTACGATTTTGGACAATTCTGTGAAGTTCATGTACAAAAGAAATGCTAATTACACTTCAAGCTAATTGGGTCATGAGACCTGTATTAGAATGTAGCTAAGACATTGAGCAGAGAGATTTGGGTGCCTAAATACCACAAGCTGCATAGCTGAACATCCCAGCTTCTAAATGAAATAGCATATGTGACTTACATAAAACAAATGCTGTAAATGAAGTCATGGAAAACAATGAAGAAAATACCTAGTCAATAACTTTATTATTATATCAGTAATAATAACTGAAGTACTTCTATTTCAAAATATAAAGGCATAGACCTTTTTAAGTGAAATTTACTAAGGCATATATTTAATATGATTTTTCCAGCTCTAAGTCAGCTAAAAGCTGAAGATATCTGCATCTAGAGTGAAGCCTGGTAAATTAGGCAGTGATGCTCTTTCATATGATGGGCACTCCATTTTTCTCATTGACTTAGAGAAGAAACACTGCTCTGATTCAAGGACTTCAAATCTTTCTTTTCTGGTTAGTGTTCATCTCACAATCTGCCTGAAAAGGATTGCTATTTTGTGTCTGGAAGAGAAGGATAATACTTTTTTATACATTAATGATTATTTAGTGTTTGAAAAATTGCCTCTCTTCAGAGTCCTCCTAATGGGTCAGGTGTGGATGTACTTGTATCACTTAGAAGTGGGGTGCTAGGTATAAGCCCTACAAAGCTGAGACAAGTGCCCGCCTTCTTGATGAGCTCCCTCAGATCTGGGCTCCTACACTGCCTTCACAGAAACTGTTTGATGGGTATAAAATCTAAGAGAGTTGATAGAAAATACCAAAGGCAGAAAAATGCCTGAAACTCTGGTCCCCCACTCAGCCTTGTGCTCATGATTGTAGATGGAAAAGTCTGAAATTAAGACGTAGACCACTAAACTCACCTCTTCTACTTTGGCTGCAGTCAGTAGCACTGTCCACTCAATATGTGAGAGAAGAGTCCCCCCTTCTGTGAGGAGATCTGTTTCTGTCAGGGTTTTGCAGAGCAGATGGGGTTGCTCAGGTTTGGTCAGAAATAGAGTCTAGATGGGTTTGATGCAAATCAAGTCCTTCTGTCAGACCAGAATAGCAAATGTGAGCACAAATGCTCAGATTTCATCATGTTATGGGTGTGGTAAGAAATACTGAAGCAAAAATTTCTGCAGAACTAGTTAATTGTATTTTGTTTCCTCACTATCCTTCAGTCGTCATGAACAAAAATGCCTGACCAGTGTGATTAATGTGCATTTCTTAATTTCAGTTCTGTAGTATAAAAAGAGAAATGTCACCTTTCTTAAACTGGATCTTTTTATCAGTAACTATCATTCAAGGTTTTTTTGGGTTTTATTCTGATGGAAAAAACCACATAAAAGTGTAATTTGTCCTTTAATACAGAGAAGAAAGGGAGAAAAAGACAAAGAAATGCACACAGTGTTCTGCGAAACTAGAATGCCACGTTGTTGTTTTTTTTTTCCCACTGGATAAAACAAGTAAAACTATGTTCCTTTCAGAAACTGTTTAGAGAAAAAAAAAAGTCTATATGTCTTGCATGTATTTTTAAACATCCAAAGAAGTTTACACTTCTAGACGAAGAAGTCTGGAATCTCAGCTTCGAGAAAAATCACTTTAGCAGTGGACTTAGCAAGAGCAAAGGCCACATGAGGAAAACAGAAGCTGCAGAGGAAACACAAGTTTAGTCTGAGGCACTCTAATGCCATTTTCTCTCCAGAGGTCTGCTAACAACTTTTAGGCTAAAGACAACTGTCCTTACTGGATCTATCTACACTGCTATTTTTAATTGGAATGAAACTCGCACAGATGATGCTACAGGTGTTTAATTTTACTGATATTGAACCTGTTTCGTTAGTATGTATGTTGACTGAATAACTAACTATGAACCTTTTTAAATGTGCTTCTAATCACATCAGCATTAAATATTAACTGGAAACCTGACTCTATCATTCAGTCACATTCTCTTTTTCCCAGCTTATCGTTACGTGTGCTTTGATAGAAGCAGTTATTTTTGCTGATAATTTCATTTCTCATAAATAAACACATTTCTCATGATTGTTACTTAGCTGAATGTAGCAGTACTTACAGCATGCAGCTAGGTGAAAACAATGTTCAATGGAGGAGAAGTTTGGGAGTGCAGCTTCTAGTAAACATTTTGCCTCAGGAACTATGTGACTATGTGCTATCTTTTCTTTCCCTTTTTCATTTTCAGGGAATATTTGTCCTAGGATTGCCGTATGCTCTCCTCCACAGTGGATACAGTGGCCTACTTCTTATTGTCTTGGCTGCAGCATTATGCTGTTACACAGGCAAAATTCTAATTGTTTGCTTGTATGAAGAAAATGAAGATGGGCAACTGGTAAGAGTGAGAGACACGTATGAAGATATTGCAAATGCCTGCTCCAAAAAGCTATCTCCCAAACTAGGTGGCATAATTGTCAATGTGACCCAAGTGGTGGAACTGATCATGACATGTATTTTGTATCTGATTGTTAGTGGGAACTTGCTGTCACAGAGTTTTCCATACATAGCACTGACTGAGAAAACTTGGTCTGTAATTGCATTTGTTACTCTGTTACCTTGTGTATTTATCAGAACTCTCAAAATTGTTTCCAAACTCAGCCAGCTTTGCTCCTTGGTTCACTTTGTTATCATCCTTGTAGTGATATCTTACTGTCTTACACAAATACACCAGTGGTCCTGGGCAAAATTCAGACTCTCCATTGAGTTTGAGGACTTCTTGGTCTCTGTAGGAGTGATTATTTTCAGTTACACTTCACAAATATTTCTTCCCACACTTGAAGGTAACATGAAAAACCCAGAGGAATTTAGGTGTATGCTGAATTGGACTCACTTTTTTGCCTGTGTCTTGAAAACAACCTTTGCACTGACTGCTTTCTTGACCTGGGGTGAAGAAACAAAGGAAGTTATTACAGACAACCTGCCATCATTTCTTAAAACACTTGTGAATTTATGTCTCTTAACCAAGGCTCTTCTTTCTTACCCTTTGCCCTTTTTTGCAGCCACAGAAATTGTGTATTCCTGTATTTCTAAAGGCAACCATTCCAATTACAGATCTCTATTACTTTCGCTGGGTGTAAGAGGCTCATTTCTCTTGTTAACTCTGCTGATGGCCATGTTTACACCACATTTTGCCCTGTTGATGGGTTTATCAGGCAGTGTAACAGGTGCTGCTATGACTTTTCTCCTTCCTTCTCTCTTCCATTTAAAACTTAAATGGAAAAAACTGTCCTTCTTAGAGAAATGTGCAGATATCTCTGTTTTTATTTTGGGCCTCCTTTGTAGCCTCGCAGGCATAGTTTGCTCAATAAAAGGGCTGCTTGAAGTATTTGGAGGAGTGTAAAAGATTTCCTGAAAGACAAATAAAGATCAAATCTTATTAATACCTTTTACTCTGTTAGTCAGTATACAAGAAATTTTGTCACTAGGTAGAACTAAGCATGTGCTTAAAGATTTGCAGAATCAAGGCTTCAACCGGAAAAGTATGTGCCTCTAAGCAAATTGGAAAATAACCTTCAGAGCCAAAAAAGTACAAAACTAGACCTCTTTAAAATCTTGAGAAGAAAGATGATGTTGCAGATGGTTTAGCATGAAAATAATTTTAAAGTAATACTATATGGTTTTATTCATACATGACAGGCACATCCTAAAATTACTACTGCAACTGATTCCACCAATTGAACCAGAATTCTTCATAGGGTTACACGCTGTTCAGTCTCAAAGCTATCAAAACTAGCTTACAGGAAGCGAATTACAGAGAACTGTTATTGCAAATGGATGAAATATCATTTCACATTACTGGCAGAATGCAATTCAACATGTGAACAGAACAAATCAGTGAATTTTGTTTTATATGTAAGACAAATTCTACTACTTGTTTTTTAAATGAATAGGCAAAAAGAGAGCTCAGTTTAGAACAGCTTTGAAAGCCTGCTTTTATCATGAGTTCAAATGGGAATGCAGTCACAGTAAAAGGGGCGTTCTAACAGCTCAAAGTCACAGAAAAGAGAACTTGTTCTGAAATAAGCTATAGCCAGTGACTGCAGAATTTCTTCAAGTCTAACTCCGAAGATTCATACCTCTGCAATGCACTTGTTGTATTGGTTGGGTTACAAGAAGTCTCGCTGGTAGCATGAAAAAGTTAACATGCAGATCACTAATCCTCTTAAGCAGGAGATTTCTTTGATCTATGTATTTTATCTGATTCTATTAAAAGCTCAATGGAGTAAATCAAGCTCAATAAACAGTAACACAGTTAACTTCTTTTACAATTTGGTAGATCTTCGGATTTAAAAGATATTGGCTTAATGAAAATATCAAAATTGCAATGTATTTTACATTAATGATAAAACATTATGACAAGAAGCAATCCAATCAGAGTGCTCTAATGAATACATATTATCTTATTACACTAAATCTCTGTTATATTAGGTAATTAAAGTAAAAATTTGGAAGAAGAAAGTGTGTATTTTTGTTATGAACAATTTCACACAACCTTCTACTGTGTCATGTGGAAAAGTCCTTACATGTCAGCATAAGACTGGATGATAAACAGACTAAGAGCAACTGCTTAACTAAACTATCTTGCTATGCAGTATCTTAGTATTAATGTTTCTGTTCTGTATGAGCAACAGTTTCCTCTCGAAGCTAATTTGCTGAATGATAAATAACATCCAATTAAACAAAACAGAGGAGTTTTGAAAAGCCTTGTATGTCACCCTGTTCCTTCCTTGTCTGCTAATATATGCTTGTCATGTGGAATAGTGACAAAAAGTTTATTAAAACAGATTAATTGCCTAATCTTAATGTTATGAAGAAAACTGTGGAAGTAACTAGTCTCTTAGAATTTTATTACTTCTTTTGTACAACAGGTCAAATCTACATTCAAATCCACAACAATTTTATTGATATTAAAATTTGTGCTAGAGTAAATAGGAGGTATGTATTTCTAAAGAGACTTTTTATTTTTATGTAAAATGTCAAAAATACATTACTCATTGAAATAGTTGAAAGCTTATTATTACTCCTATGATGCAGTCAGAAGGATATTATTACTTGGATGATAGTAATCGAAGGGTATCATTGCTTTTTGTGTGGTGAAGCTTCATAGATAAACAAACATGCAGAGACACTATTTGTTCTATTTATCCTGTATAAATCTCTGAGGACAGAGGGAGGTTGTCCAAAGAGTTTTGCAAAGATTCTTTCAGTTACTTTGCTCAAAAACTCTCTCTCAAAAAAAAAAAAAAGGGAAAAAAGCGCCATTTTCCCCATCTCCTACTTTTATTAAATGTGTTTTGTCTCTAACTCTTCAGAAAATCTTGGGATTATCTCCATGCATTTGCTGATGAGAAAAGATTGAAAATGGGAAAAGCAATTTATTTGTATGGCAGTTTTAGGAATTCCCTGGCTCATCAGTGTGATTCAAAACTGGCTTTAGCTGGACTTTCTTCTCTCAGACTTTTCAAGAAGCCCATGCCAATTACTTTTGAGTCAAAGATGGCCATTCACCACTTAAAAATTATCTTACTCATGTAAGATCTTTTCTACAAGGATAAATTATTTCTGTTTTATAAGATATGTACTATTTTTGTCCTTATTTAATCATTTATATAATTCCTGTTAACATCAGGGAACAGCAATGATTAACAAGTAGATGCAACTGTAAATGCACAAAAGAGAAAGTCATCCAAGTGCAAGGCCTCCAGAAGTCACTTGCAGAGGCCACTAGATTAAGAGACAAAACATAGTTTTATATTCCCTTTTTGTGACCAATACTTGGCAATTTTGAAGAGTGCCATTGTTTGAGGAACACAAAAGATGTATGAGCTTCCCTTTGAAGCTATGGCCAGATATCTTGATGAGAAACTCTCTTCTGGGGTCAAGATTAAATGAAGCTCTCAACTTGGAAAGGCAGAGATACACACACCCACCCTACAGACCAAGCCTGAAAGTGGTGCTCAGCACACTACAAAGACAAAAATAAATATTCATGATGTAAGGCTAACTCACTGGATTTCATTTCCTAAAACATGCAATTGCATCTTTTTAGATAAAAACTTATTTCTGAATATTTTCCAATGGCAAAATTCTATTAATAGTATACATAAAATATTTGCAACCTTCTATATTAGACATTAAAATACCACCAATAAAATATGTTCAGAGCACCTGGAAAGGTAGTATTACTAGCAATTATGAACCAGGAAGAACTGCATTTATCTCTGTAATGTCTATTAGGAATTTTTGTCGCTAAATTTACACTACCAATCATTAGAATCATTGAAGTTAGGAAAGTAAAAGACTGATTAAACATTAATCTATTATTTTGGGCCACTCCTTGATTATTCATTGTAATATGATGGTGCTTTATCAAAATTAATTCTGAAAGCAAACAATGAACAGTAGTAAACATGAAGAAAATGCTAAGTAACAAATTATGTGTTGAAATAAAGCATTTGCTAACAGTCTTACTTCATTTGTTTTGCCAGTAGAAGTATGAGTAAAGGAACCTGTTTCCTTTCAGCGACAGTAACACAGGCACTGCCCAAAATGCTTCTCCCGTTTTGTAGGGATTGCAGTGTAAACACCAAACCCTACCTTCCTACTTCTGACAGTAGTCATGCAGTTTTAAGTGAATCAGATTACTCTAAAATAAAAATATACGTTCAGCTAAGGCATCTGAGGAACTTCAAGTGTTTATTTATGAAGTCTTTTCAAAGTTTAAGTCTGAAATTAGAATGAAAACCTCACTCCCACTGACTCAGTGGGAATATAATCATTTACTTCAGCATATCAAGGCTCTAACATCTATGGTCCATTAACAATACTTAATTTACACCAAAGCTTGGTCATCACTTTACTTCATTGCTGTAGTTTCTTTTCCACATTATTCCATCTTTTCTCTTTTTCCAGCAGTGAGATAAATGTTTTTCCTGCCGATGCTACTAAAATGTTACAGAGATGTCAGAAGAGCTATTGAAAGAGGCTCTTGAGGCTAACACTATTTCATTTACTCTTCATCCTTGATTGCTCACTTTATTTTTATTTTGTGAATTTTGAACTGCATGTACAAAATTCACTTCCCAGTAACTGGTTATTCTGAAAAAATGATTGTATAAAAATAGAACAAATAAGATATCCTGCAAATGTTTCATTAAATCAAGTTACAATTTTCATATTTCTTTTCAGAACGACAACATTTTAAAAACTGATAGCTGATTTATAGAAATAATTTATCCATTTCTTCTGCATTATTATTAATTATCTAGATGATATATTGGTCTTGGAAAACATTCATCTTCCAAAATCGAGTTGAAAAGGGAATGTATCTCAAAAATATTTTGATAGTATGTTGAGATTTAGTTGTCTCGAGAGCTCATATGGGAAATAAAATGTTGGAAAATTTATTGTGTTCTTTAGCAGCTGACAATGAATTTGAAAATACAGTCTAAAATCCACTTAAATATTTTGTCAACAGCTTAAGTGTTTGTCAAGCTGTTGCCACTTTGAAGTTAGCTGTTATTCATTCTTGCATGATGTCATTACCTTTTTATGTGGTCACCTCTCAAACTTCTAATATATTTGTCTTCACATTGCCTCTTTGAGGGATGGAAGTTCCAAAATCTTCATTTTACAGTTTTGAAACCAATACTCAGAACAGAGATGACACCAAAAGGGAATCCCAAGGAATGTCTAGGTTAATACTTGTCATTATACCATGCTTTCATGGTGATCCTGACAGTCAACACTTCTTTTTTTTTTTCTCTCATTGATCCTTCATTTTATCTCCTTTGTCAGTTTGTGCCAGGATAACATGAAGGTATATAACACAGCAAGCAGCCCATTATGCAGCTTTAATATTTAACTGAAAGCTGCCTTTCCCATTTAACTTTTTTTTTCTTTTAAGACAAAAAAAATATAAAGTGATTCAGGAAAATTAAATATCTAAATAATTATATAGAGAGAGACACAGCAAGTGATACAAAAGAAAAAAGGCACATGGGAGACAAATTATAGACAGAGTAAATGCAACACAAAAGGCAAAAGGGGAGATGAGGGAAAAAATGTATTGACTGGAAGGGTAAAACTGAAAACTGACAAAAAGTTGAGAACAACTTAAAAAGGAGAAAAAAAACACAGAAGGGAAAAAGCTCAGAAGTAAAGAAGGGGAAGACAAAGTGGGGGAAATGGTTTGATGTGTTAGCTATATCATCTGTAAATATTTTCTACAATTTTGAACAAGCAGTAATTCAAGCTTTTCTAGTTAATGCAAGTCAATATATTCTGTGTGTGAACAGTTTTCATTTCTTTCACTTCCCCAAACCTCTTATGAATTCAAATCATTCTCATTTGTCTGGAACTACCTCTATGTTTAATGTTTTCTGTTACCCAAAGGAATTTGAAAAAATGCTAAATAAATACTGTTATAAACAAACTCTCTTTCTGTGTGTGTTCTTATCTATTCCTCTTCCTGACCTCTCCTACAGCATTGATTCAGAGATATGCACTGTTTCTAAGCAGTGATGCCTTGCAGTCCCAAAGCCAGGGCAAAAAGATATTAAAATGGGAAAAAAATTCTTACAATGACCACCTCAGAGGCTCTTTTGCACTTCGGGCCAGAAACAAAGCTAATGTCCCTGCAGAATTCCTGTCTGGAAATGGCTTAGATCCACTTATGTGCCTGGTAGCAAATTACAGATAGGCAAGAGTGGGAAAAAGCCAGGGCTGAGATGGCACTGCACTGTACGTCTGTTGTTCCTCAGGTGACTCAAGCAGTAAAATGGCAATTTCTACCAGCATACAAATTAAAGTATCCTTGTGAGCTCCTTCATGCATTAATAGAGACCTAATTAGCCTGTCAGTTCCCCCAAAACTGGGAATGTGGGGGAGCAAGATCCAATTCCCTCCAGAAGTATGTAATACACCAGTGGGAGATCAGACTGCCTTTGGATGCAACACAACTACTAATCCAAATTCTACATGGATGCTTCAGAGAAAAAGATTTGCTCCAACATCAAGAGGAGTTTTACAGTATGCTTTCTGTGCTAATGCCAAAGTGCTAATGATGACACAGAGAATGATAAGAGATCGAGGATTTATTAATAGCTAATCAAATAAATAAATGAAAAGGTGGATGGGATAATGGCCTTGAGGAACAAATTTGAAAGTGACTGGAGAAACAAAGTAGAGGAAGAAAAAAATTGAGTGAAGTGGAAATGAATTTGAAAGGTATAAGGTTAATCTTAATTTTCTTCTGTGCAAAACTGAATATAATTTAAATCATAGCCGAAATTTAAGTATCCCATCAAGGTTATATTTTATCCTGATCTTCTGGCTTTGGTGATAGATTCAAAAGAAACTGTGTTCAACAATTAGGCCTTGCATCATGTTCTTGTGCCATGGGCTACCATTTACAATGATATTTACCCTTCCTACACAAAGCTCTTGACACCCACAAATCATGTCTACTCAAAGTGGAAAGTAAAGCAAGAAACAAAACAAAAAAAAAGTCAAGAAAAATAATAATTAGCAATGAATGCTGAGTGTGGCCTACCTTAGACCAGGAACCTGGAGAACACAGAACATAGGGCTAAGCCAACTGGTGGCCATATTGTTAGCACTTTAGCAATGATAATAATTTGCAATAATAACGTAATGAACAAAGATAGAGTGAAGGCAGAAGGATTAAAGGAGAGCACTCAGCATACATAAGCCATGCTGCATCTACTAAATTCCCAGTGCAGCTGCTTCAGGGATGATAAGCCTCATGCAGACAGCTGCATCCCCTTGTTGCCATCTGTGGCTTCCATCTCTGGTGCTACTGCTCCTGACAACTTGCACAGTTGCAAAGGTCTAACCCTCCATCAGCAGAAAATATCTGTTCCCACACCTGCTTGCAGAGAGCATAGCTACCACCTGATCCATAGGATACAAGGGCTTTCCTGAGATTTCATCAGCTATTAACTAATCCTAGGAGTGATGGCTAGAGAGAGGAATGTCTTGCTAGCTGAGACATCAGATGGGAACACAGAGAAGGCATTAAGTTATCAGTTTTATTAGACAACATTAATCTCATTGGTACGGACTTGCTAACTACACTTCAGGAGAAAGTTTTATTACGAATGATGCAATAGGAATCTGAAATAGGTCAGTTTTTAAAGGTGGGTCAGTGTAAAACCATCCAAATTAAAGTGGGTGAACATTTCTGTGTTTCTAGAACTTCCGAAGCACTGATTTCCAAACAAAAATAGTGAAATAGATCAGAAACAGATGATTTATAAACACAACTCCCCTTCCTTCAGTCTCACCCTCAGTCCCACAAATTAAAGACTTACTGTCTTGAAATGAATTCAACTGTCTCCCCTTGCTCCCCAGAAAAAGACTTTCCCATCACAGTTAAGGCCCAGTGTGATGTCTACTCCTAGTTCTTGGATAGACCCTCTTTCTCTGCTTGAACTCTTTGTCCCTGTCTCTCTCACTTGCGCATCACAAGTAACTCGCCTCTTGTCCATTTTTAGCGCCTTTCAGAAAAGAAACCACTTTCCCAAACCTCTGCACACTGTTCATGACCTTGTGTAGCAGCCAGGGCAAGGGAAATATAAGCAGGCAACCTTCTCTACTATTTCAGTATTGCTGGTTCAATGTGCTGCTTTTACATGATAATCTACAAACAGATAACTAAACTAGTGGGAGGGCTAATGCAATATCAGTCACACAACTTGCTATTGTTGGCACAACCTTAATCCTCTATGAATGGAAGACATGCAAAACAAGATAAGGTACTACCATATAAAATATGCCTGCTTTAGTTATCGTGGGTAAACCCAATTTGAGCTTGACAGTTTACATGTCACAGTGGCTCTGTGCATGAAACATGTGAGACCATCAGGCCCTAAAATACCAATTCAAATCAGTTAAGCATCATGCTTTCTCATGCTCTCAAACTCTGTTAGTCCCAAATAAAAATTTCAAAATATTAACATAATGGAAGTCTTATTATTAATCTTGCCATAATACAGCCATACAGAATGCTCTAGGCCAGTGCATAGTGTATCAATTTGGTCTGGAGTACAGTACAGTTCTTTTCAGAGCCCTGAAGCAGCATCAAGCAGGATGAGAGGATACAAATCACAGCAGTTTTGAGAGTTGTTAAGACCACAAATCTCAAAGAGTGAAGGGCTGGATCAGAAGTTGTAAAGAAGTCCTATACTCCTAGGACGAACAATGTGAGCAGCTCTGAAGGACACTTCTTAAACGTCTAATGCAAAGCATTATCCCTGATTGTTGTTCATCCAGGCTCAACTTGAAGATCCAACACCTCAAATATGTGTCAAGGCTGCAATCTAAGATTTACTTGTAGGCCTAACTTGTTTACTTCCCTGGGAACAAAAGACTGACCCTGATTTTCAATGACACTTCATCTATTTTAACTCGAGAATTTGGAAACGTGATTATTTGACAAGATCATCAGTGGAAGGAAATGCAACACCCTACTTGCTGTTCAGCTTTTCTGTTAATGCAGCATTTTAGCTTAAGGCCTGATTAGGATTCTTTTAGGGTGATTGGACATGGTAAGCTCCTGGAATAGCACTAAGCCAGTATAATTGGAAGAGGCTCTTAGAAGAGATCTAGCCTCTTAATGACATATGGTCAAAAGGTTACTTTGAAAACCAAGAAGTCTTTCTGACTTCATTTTTCAGGTCTGCAGTTTTTTCTTGACTGAATCTGGGGATGTGGCTCTGAGACTTTCTTCTAAAGATAGAATAAGGGAAGTAATGATTTGCATACTGAATTTGTATGGTAGAAATAGTATATTGGAGCAATGAACATAGAGTTTTAATATCTGGAACCACAGTATTTTACTGCCTAATTTTATTAAAAATACTGATAAAAAATTGCTTTCGATCAATGGTTAATTTCTAATACATAATATATTATATATAGGAACCATAATTTCATTCACCACTGAACTGAAGTATAGAATATATAACATTAAATACAAAATGAAGATAAGACAAAATAGGTTAAGAAAAAATAATTTTATATCTTCCTGAAAGCAGACACCTTCAATATTTTAGGGAGGGGAAATTGTAAGAAAATGAGAATTACTAATATTGAGCACATTTAAAGGTATGAAAGGTGTAATTGAATTAAAATATGGTCAGAATCTTGCTTTTATGTAGAAATTCTGACCAAATACAGCATCATCTAGTTAGAAATTATAGACCTAAGTCACATTTATTTCAGCGAAGATTTCCCCCCCAGATTAAATAGCAGAAGCAGGGAGCTCTGGAGGGTGATAGGTACAACAAATCCATAAACCAAGACAGAGGTCTTTGAGAAAATATGGAATTACCCTGACTACAATATAAATTATTATCTTTGAAAACCTTAGCTGTATGGAAAAATACTATTTCAATTAATTTCATATAAGAAGCCTATAACATATTCAACTTTAAAGCTCTTGACAAAATAGGTGACAGAATCATCCAGAGCTGGTTTATAAAGCAGTCTACTGCATGAAAGGCAAAACAGAGAGCAATCTGCCATTTTAATTACATGTTCAGAGCAAGTGCAATATCTCTAGCTTTAATAAACATTGACCCTTTAACTGAATACTCCCTACAAACACATTAATGCCCATCTGGGAAATAATCCAATGAAATAATCCAATCATATCAACAGGGAATGACTGTGAGATTGGCAAGTGAGGGCTCATACACTTTGGGCTGCAGCACAATGTTCCTATTAGCTTGTTGCCAGAGCTGTGTACCTTTCACAGAATATTTTTTCTCTAAAATCAACTTGAAAATCCTGTTGTTATGAAATGAATCAAACTAGCATCACTGTGACATTAAGCCCTCTTAGGTTACACAGACACTAGTAGGACAAAAAAAAATGTAAACGGAATTTCTCTTTAGTAGCTTCAGTCCTTGCTTTACAGAGGTGCTTTTTTTTCACAGAAGAAAGGAGCTGATGATGCCAATTTTGCTTTCTTAAGTCTGCTGAATTTGGGCTGTGGTTAGAGACCAAAAATAAATTCAACACTCTTCAGAAAACTGATTATATCCAGAAAATCTCCCAACTGCCTGGGAGTACCCCATTCAATCTCAGAAGCAAAGGCTACCAGCTTATCACCTTTGACACTCAGAAAATATGATGTGCAACAAACAGAAATGAAAATTTTCCTCCCATTATCACACTGACGTTTACTGCCACCAGTTATTCCTAAACCACAAGGAAAGATTCAAATCTCCAATTTTGATGTTGCAATGGGCTATAAAGTAGTAACTGGCTAGTATCTCACAGCTACGTAAAATCTCTCTGAACCAGTGAGGTCCAGCCAACTGGTATTTATTATATTAATTTAGAGCCACTGCATCCTGATAGTTATCAGGAATTTTTGATGTACAGAGAAGGAATTACAATGCTGGCAATATACATTTGCTGGCATAAATATAAAGCTGGTAAAAGAAAGTAAGTGAAAAGGAGAGGAAGAGATGAGTGATTTGACCATAACTGGAGAAAGAAATCTTGTTTTTCTGTTTCCTGCCCAGGTATTCTATTAATTCTTCCTATAATGTAATGATTTTAAGTTGCATATGTAAGTCTGTATCTATTGGTCAATGAAATTTTTTTTTTTTAAATGGATTTTGTCCAAGGAGAAAAAGTGAGATCAGACTGCAGTCATTTGATTCACAGCAATTGAGAGCTGCTAGTGAGGTTTCCATTCATGTTAGGCTTTTTGTTTGTTGTTTGTTTGTTGGTTTCTAGAATGTTGATTCTAGAAACGAAAAAGCATTCAATTCATTCCTCTAGTACCATGAGCAACAAGCAGAAGGTAATAACTTGCATTCATTTCTACCCTTAAAAAGCAAGGATTTTCATTAAAGTCAAATAGTCATCAGCAAAGTGCAAACTCTAAAGGAGCATTTTATTCCTACTACCTTCATCAGAAACGGTGGAAAATGGCCACACTGAAGACACTGAGGACTTCTTTCTAATTTAAAATTCCAGCTCTAATTTGACAACAGAGTTGCACTGACAAATCTATTTTCGGTTGGAATTCATAACTGTGTAATGTTTACAGATACCAAGCCTGAAAGGAGATCTAATTTTGCTGTATATTGAAAAACAATTCAACTACAGGGAGCTTCAAAATTTTTTGCATCTTTTTATTTTTCGCCCTCACTCAAATGATTCCTTTTGGATATTTTGGAATATTTTATTTTTTCTTTATCCTCTCTTCAAGATGATTGCACAGAATTTCACACTCTTCCTCAGAGGCATGCTGTTGTGTGCAGTTACTAGAAACCAGTAATTTATTACTTCAGACCAATATTTTTGTTTTTCTTAGTTTTCTCAAGGTCTGATGAAGTGCTTTACAGTCTTGGGAGGCCAAATATTAGTAGTAGCCATGCTATTCCCTTCGTACCTAAAATCTAGCCACATTAATGCCTAAAAATAACAGAAGGTAGATTCTAATTGAGAGTCTGCCCACATAACTGTGCATAAGGGACTTCAAAAATTAACCTTGATAGCCCTTATAACCTTGCATGGGGTATTCCTGTATGCAAATGGTGGACTATAAGTATATCTTACAGTATAAAGTCACAAGTCCATCAAGTGCAACACCTCTTTCTCAGTCGCAAATTACAGATATATTGGTAATAGTGTAAAATCAAAGCCTGAATATGCCAATATTTCTCCACAATACTTTTTCAATCTTCAGTAATTAGGGGTTCAGCAAATTTCTGAAGGAGAGGTATTATATATATATTTGTGTACTATCTGGTGGATTTTTCTTTCATTAATTAGCTTTCTGAGCAGCTGTACAATTTTAATATCAAAATATCCTATGGGAAAGGGTTCCACAGTATAACTAATTTTGTTCATTCAACCTACTCCTCAAAAATATTATTTGAACTCTCACTCACTTCTGAAGGAAAAAAAGTCATTGACTGTCTTCTCCAGGCCATGATGGCTGAACAGTCCTAAAAAATTTAGTCGTACCTCTTATGGAAGCTATTTAATCTCTTTGATCACTGTTATTGTCCTTCCTTGAACTTTTTTCTAGTTCTGCCCTGTCCCTTCTGGGCATGAGAAACATGAGGGAAGACCGTCTATGTAACACAGTATTTTAAAAGTGGACATAATTTGACATGCTGTTTTGCTCACTATTTGTGTAGTAATCATTTATTGGTAGCATTGCTCCTGCTGTGGTTGCCCAAGGACATATCAAAACAAGCAGCTTGGAAATGGAGGTAATACGTTTATCAGAACAAATAATAATAATAAAAAAGATACTTTTGGCATGTGTTTCACAAAAGGCTCATGCTGAAGGACAAATGTAATACCCAAAATTGCTGATTTATTTTGTAGTTGCTTCTTTGACTTTTACTGAACACGAAACTGAAATATTCACAGAATATTTCAGTTACATATCCGAGACTTTTTTTTCTCCTGAACAGCAGAAGAAAGTACAAAGTTTATCACCCTGCATGTAAGTTAGGATTATTTTTTCCACATTTTGTGTTACTTCCCAGAAATCAAAATCATAGAATTATAGAATATGTTAAGTTGGAAGGGACCATCAGGATCGAGTCTAACTCCTGACCCCACACAGGACACCCCAAGAATCACACCATGTGCCTGAGAGCATTGTCCAAATATTTCTTGAACTCTGGCAGGCTTGGTACTGTGACGGCTTCCCTAGGGAGCCTGTTCTAGTGCCCAATCACCCTCTGGATAAAAAACCTTTTCCTGATATCTAACCTAAACCTCCCCTGACTCAGTTTCATGCCTGTCACTGGTCATAACAGTGAAGAGATCAGTACCTGCCCCTCCACTTCCCCTCCCNGAAGACTGCAATGAGATCTCCCCTCAGTCTCCTCTTCTCCAGACTGAACAGACCAAGTGCCCTCAACCGCTCATCATATGGCTTCCCCTCAAGGCCCTTTACCATTTTGTTACCCTTCTTTGGATGTTGTCTAATGGCTTAACATCTTTCTTATATTGCAGTGCCCAAAACTGCACACAATATTCAAGGTGAGGCCGCACCAGTGCAGAGCAGAGCAGGACAATCCCCTCCCTTGACTGGCTGGCGATGCTTTGCCTGATGAGCTCCAGGACATGGTTGGCCCTCCTGCCTGCCAGGGCACTGCTGACTCATATTCAACTTGCCTGGGTCCCTTTTTGTGGCACTGCTCTCCAGTGTTTCATTCCCTTTTCTATACATACAATCAGGGTTGCCCTGTCTAGATGCAGAATCCGGCATTTGTCCTTGTTAAACTTCGTATGGCTGGTGATTTTCCACCTCTCTGACTTGTCTAGGTCTCCCTACAGGGCCTCTTTGCCCTCAAGGGAGATGACAGTTACTTCCATGTCATCGGCAAATTTACTTAGTATTCCTTAGAGAATAACTGGTCTGTAATCCCAGAATCCCTCATTGAAATGATTGCAAAAAGTTATTGTCTTAGTCGCCACCTTCCTTACCTTTAGTACAGAAAGAGTTTTCAGGAAGTTAATGTTCAGCTATTTCATCCTCAATTTTCTTTAGACCTCCTGGGTAAATATCATATGATCCGGCAGTTTGGTCCCCCGGGGGAAAGTGTGGTGCTGACTTGCAGGCAGAGGTTAAACCACCACAATTTGTTCTACAATCTCTTTCACAGACATTTCGGTTTAAAACAGATCTTCTGATACGTCCTTGTAAAGATGGCTTCTGAAGTGTGAGTCTCTTAGATCTTCCAGGCTGAGGAAACATGCAAGACTCCCTTTGGATTTTCTGCTGTAACTCCTCCTGTCATTAATATGTCAATTGTCCTTAATGACTTCAAGGGAGGCTCCCCACGCCCCAGGGCTTTGAGGAACAGTTCGCTGTTAGCTTTTATGCCTTTAGCAAATAGTCCCTAAAATATTGATTTTTGACCTGTAACTTGCCACTTTTCACATTTTGCTTCCCTTTCACTTGCTTGGACATGCTTTGTTTTTTTCAAGGATACTTTCTTACCTTTTTCAGCATTTTTTAAATTCACTTTCTGTCCAAATCAAGATTGTAAAACTACATATTTAAGAGGGAAAAAAGGAGAAGATCATTTTGTGTATCGTTCTTTTAAAAAATCCTTTAAAAATCCCAAGCAACACAACTGTTTCTTTTATTGTCTTTCTTCACTACTTTTTAAAGACTGTTTTATTACAGAATTAGTTGCTTTCCTTTTTGCCATGTCATATACTCACACTCAGTTCATTTATTGTTCCACTCCTGCTTTTCTGACCTCTGAAAATGTCCTGCTCATAATTTGGTATTAATTACTGCATTTCTTTGCTCTTTGACTTATTTTTTTTTCTGTTAGCTGGAATACATGGAGTACATTTTTAGGTTCATCTATGACACATGCTGATTGCAAATGCTAAAAGTCAGATAATTGTGATTGACATGCAATCATTAATTCATCAGAAGAAGAAGGTGTTGTGGAAGTAAGAATTTTTCTGAGCTGATGCACAGAGTTAAAGTGTATGCTGTGATCTACACACTTAAATGAAAATCAATAGGTAGCTATGGAATGAAAATACCTTGGGGAGATTCAGGTTCTGCTGAGAGCATTCACCTGGGGGAGCGCAAACATTTCAGACAGGAACAGAAGCCATTGATTGAGAGCTGAAGAGGAACAGAAGGACCAAAAGTTCTCTTTAGAAGGCTTATTCTGTCCTGTATCCTGAGCACCCTACAGATAAGCATCAGGTAAGCTTAATGTTTTTCTTCAATTGGTTTAGCCACAGAAGAATAATTGCTATCCTAAGAAGACATGCGTGAAATGCCCAGCCTAAGATGACTCACGTACTTAGAAGACCTATAGATCTTACCTTTATCAGAGACAGAAGACAAATTTTCTAAGGATGGAGTGTCTGAAATGACTGATGTAATGAATCACCTAATCAATTTTCTACTGAAGGACAAGGCAATTTCCTGTCTAGACTGTATTGTAGAAGTGCTTGATACTAATTTTCAGCAAGCAAAAGAATAGCTGTCTGTGACTATTTTCTCTTCACACAAAGCCTGCAGAAGACTGTAAGTTTTTAAAGTAATACTGAGCTGACTAAAAGGCAGGATACACAATAAAACATAACATCCAGCTCTCCTCAGTGTTTCTGTTAAAAGCAGGCACTGTTTATTTCCAACTTATCAATTGAAAAAATTGTCATACTAAAGCTAACCTTGCCTCAGGTTATAATCTCAAGGCTGTGTGACTGAACTGTGATACTCTCCTATCTGTTATACCAAATTAAGAGAACTATTTATGAAATAAAATGCTTTTTGAAAGCAAAAGTATCACAATTGCACTAATAGGTTGCTTCCCCTCCTCAGCCATTTTTGTCTCTATTATTAAACTACAATTCAAAGGACAAATAGAAACAATTCATTTTATTTCGAGACTGTATTTGACTCAGTAAATGTACGATTACTTTGGAAACAATTTCATATCTTTCATTATTTGTCACACACTAGTTGCCACTGTATGTATCTTTACTGGGTAGTTGCTGCATCCCTGGTACAGAGGAATCACATCTTTAATGTTATGCTTAGTAGTTCCTTGGAACAATTAATTCCTAAATTACAGCACTTCTACATATCTTTGTTGGTCACATATATTCTGCTAATGGCATAACAGAAAAAATGGCTTTAAAATTACACAGGTGACTTAGGTCTTGCTTAAGCACGTTCATACTTCATTTTATTCAGACATCAGGAGCTGATTTCCATCTATCAATACAGTAAGAAGATTTTCAGAGGCAAAGACAAAAGAGAAATATTTACCATCAATCTAAAGCTGAAGAACTGAGTGGTAGAAATGCTCTGAAATTTCTTTTGAATGCTGAGAGTGTCTCATAACTCTAAATAAATTCTACATGAAAAATCACTCATGCTTTTCAAATTAATCACACTACAAATTAGGGGTTAGGGTTTGTTTGTTTTTTGAGGGGGGAGGCAGGGGGCAGGTGTTGGGTTGGGGTTTTTTTCATAAAAGCACAAAGCTATAAACAGCCTAAGTTGAAATGGACCTGTGGGAGGTCATCTTGTCCAATCTCCTACTCAAAGAAGAGCCAACTCAGAAGTGAGGTACAAAGTAGATTTGCATCTATCTTAACTGTGTCCTGAGACTGAGGTCCTCAGCTCTTCACTGCATCTGCCCTTCCAGCCTCCCAGCTCAGTTCTCTGAAAGGTAGAGCCTGTGGCAGAGAAGCACTGAACTAGGGATCGTTAATTGAGGGAGAAGGACCAGACAGGTTGGAAAATCCCATACACCTTTGCAGTCCTGGGGACCACAACCTTTGTCTCAGGAGCCAAAGAAACCTGCCCTGGAATTGTCTCAGAGCTGTGCTGGAGAACCTCCCTGCAACACAAAAGCTGATAAGGAGGTCACTTCACTGTTTCAGGGGTCTTTTTTTCTACCATATTGCTTTATTTAAATCCTTAGTAGTACAATGTTGAATATCCTTTAATAAGTGAATTTCATATGAGATAAACCAAGAGGTTTATAATTTAGCTTCTGGGCTCCATTTCGATAGGAAGGCTATTCAGTAGGTCCTGAATTTCAGCTTGTACATCTTTGCCTTTGTAATAGTTTGATTTTGCAATTACAAAAAAAAAAAAACCAACAAAACAAAACAAAATAAAACAAACAAAACAAAACAAAAAAACCCCTAATTCTGCACAACTCTAGGACAAGGAAAAAAAAGGAAAGAAAGAAAGCATCATTTGTTCATGAAGATTTTGAAATCCTATAATAAATTACAGTTATTTCTATGGCCCTGTGGAAAAAATGAAAAAGTTTTATTTCAAAAAATGTGGAGTTGAGTTAGTCTGTAAATGCTAGAGTATATAAAGCATTTTAAATGCCTGAGGTAGAAACAGTTATACACCTAACAGTATTGAACACATAGCACTAAATTAATACAGATCTAATTTCTGACATGTTTAATCAGTCCTATTCAGAAAAAAATCTTTTGACTTTAGAGATAACTGTGCTGGAATAACAGGCATATATGGACTTCAGGGTCTAAGTTTATATTAACTAATAGATAAAATTTCCACTGCATTGCCACTGGTACACTAGGAAAAAGCTGGAAGGCCAGTAGTTTTCTCCTATCTCATCACAAGCAAAGTAGATGGATTTCTGAGTATTTTCAGAAGCTCTAAAGATCAAATAAAAAGAGTATTTGAGATTTTCCAAACTTAGTTACTTTGTTTTATGACGACAGAAGGAGTAACATAGGCTGTCAGCATACATCTCAAAATTAAATCTGCATGCTATGTAAAATTAAACTATTCTGCTTCCATGGCACTGCTGTGGTCTTCTTGAAATGAGATACCACAGGAATAGCATAGTTAATCATATTCTGATGTCAGAATATGATTAACTTCTTTTTTCAGAAGAAGAAGAGATTTAAAGAATCAAACTTTCAACACCACATTCCTAGTGAAAATCCTTCCCTAGTTATAACCTTTCTTTCAAAAAGAGTCAGTTCACACTAAAGAACAACCTGTCTCACCCTTGTATCACAGGTTCAGGAATGCTGGTTGCTTAGTGCCAGAATGAGTGTGACTGCAAGTACCTGTGGAGCTAAAGCCAAACTCTGGTCAACTAGTATAGTTCAGATTTCTTTAGACCAAATCTGTTAAAGGGAAATTAATTGCAAATTTCGGAGTTTGTCTGCTTATAAGTCTTTCAAACATTATGTTAAAATGCCTGCCTGCTAATGCAGAGGTGACACAGCCATTTTAAAATGCATGCCAGAGCACACTGCACATGCTGAACAGTGGCAGAAGCGTTTAGGTACACTGGGGCTGGGCAATGGACAAGTTTGCATCACCTGAGCCGCCTTAAGAAGCTGCCACCCTTTCTTCCCCAGACACTTGCTCCCAACCCCTTGACTTTCCCACCACCATGCTGGCACAGGTATTTCTTCAGCCATTCATATAGCCAGCACAGATTCCAACTGGAAAAAAATAGGCCTCCGATGCTGGAGTGGGATATTTTTTTAATGCAGGTCAGTTCCCCATACAGTTCCATGGAGAGCTGTGCAGACTGAAGTTATTAGCTCAGGAGCTGAGGCAGCAGTGCTACTGCAGACATCACATCACAGCCTGAGGGACAGTGCCTTGTTCCAGCAAAAGGTGTGTCCAGTAGTCAAATATCAATTACAGAAAAACCTGTCAAAACTGGAATTACATACGACATTTCCCATAACAGCAGGGGAAATTACTGGAATCTCTCACTTCAGGCAGTAGTTATGTGGTTGGTATCATCGCACTCCACATTTCCAGACCTTCGTTCCTGCAGACTGGCACTATTGAACTTACATCCACAGGTCAAAGACTTGAAAAACTCCTCTAGGAGAATAGGCATGCATGTGTGCACACATCTTACAGGTGCACACACACATGCTTTCCACAAGAGAAAAACACTATACAAAATCTCTTGGAGATACATGAAGCTCTATAAGAATGTTGGCAAAATGTTGCAACATAAGCCCCAGTCACTTTAGCCTTTGCCTTCTGACTGACTGGTTGAAAATTTTTTGATTGATAAAGAAGGAAAAGCATAACATTTTTTGTTGTCAAAACCCAATGCAATAATCACACTTGACTGCCATTTCCCTGACTGCATCATATTTTATATCTTCTCTGCATGAAATAGTAGCACTACATTAGGTATGTTACTGCAACATCTGCCTTCTGCAGGAGGGAATATGCTCTTGTACTGCATAGGAAAAGTCTGTAAACAAAGTTAATATAAATATCATCCAGTTTGAAGATAACACTTTCTAAATAAATGAAAACAGAAACTAAAGAGTAAACAGTGCAATAATATGTATATGGAATTTTTCAGCCATGGGTATTCATTTTAGTCTGGACTAGTTATTTTTCTCTTCTATGTTAGCACAGTTCTCTGTCCTTGTCAGCGTCAGATGCAAAGCTATATGCAGACATGTACATTTTTATCCTGTTGCCAGTATAGAAGATACTACATGATACCAGTATAGATGATACTAGATGATACCAGTATAGATAACAGTAGATGATATCTCTGGATCAGATCAGAAGCTGAAGGAAATTGGCTTCCATGCATCCCTGACAGTTTATACCAGCTGAGAAACAAGATTGCTCTCTCTATGTGAAATGGAATTGCAAAGACACATCAAAGCACTTTTGTAAAATGGCTTCAGTTTCTTCAGCAAATAATTATCTTTATACTCCCCAACTCTGCAATAGGTGGTTTCCTACTTTTTCTTTCACTTATTCTAACAGTTAGTTGTGTTGATCTTTTTCTCTTCGATTTTTGCTGTATGGAGTTGACTTGTCATGCTAAGAAGGTTAGTTCAGGCTCTTAGAAATAGATACAAAATTTGATTTAGACATCTGCAAATAACACACATATATCTAGAATTGCACTCCCTATAGCCTACAGGATTGTTATACACCTCAAATGATTATTAAGAACTGTCATACATTGAATATGGAATTGCTTAAACACCAAAAACCATTGAGTATCTGAAACACTCACCTCTCTAATGTTCAGGATCTAACCAGGACTCACAGTCTCAAAACCTTCAAGTTTTGAGAAGTAAGAAGCACTTACTTGTAGGGTTTTTTTAAATAACTCCTTCTATCAGGAAATGGACACATTTGGTTCAACACTTCCTCAGTTAGAGGTTTTAGACTTCCATCTCCCACCACTCATGCAAACACTCTGACCCAAGAGCCTGGAGGGTGCAGCTATGATGTCTGGGTGTCCGCTGTACTACTGGTGGAAATGGGGCGCTGTGCAAAGGGGCACATAGTTCCTGTGGGGCCAGGGCACATTCTTCTGCAGTTGGTAGGTAAAGGCATGCAATGGCAGGAGAGGATCTGGGGGAGTTTCTTCCTTTCTGAATCAGTGATTCTGCATTTTGTGGGAGACTCACAGCCTACCAGAGCATACCAAAATCATGGGGTACCTCAAGGCAGCCTCTGTTCTGGAACCTGGCTCACTCTGCATGGTGCAGAGCATGGCTGCTCCAGAGCAGATGTACAGGACTCCATGCTATTTCCATCCCTAAAAAAAACCCAGAAAGGCACACTCTATCAGATACCTTCAAGACTAGGATGCATTCTGCACTGGACATATTCATGAAACAGGATTTTCGACTTGAGCTTTCTTATTTAAGCCTTATTCACTTTCCATAGTTATCTCCATTCATTATCCAGATACCTCCATGTAAAAGGAGTCTGAGACTTGTTTTATGGTCTAGATTCAAGATTATTCTTTGTTCATCACACAAAATCTTACAACCCTTGATACTACATTTCAGAATAAATATTAGTTTTTTACTTTTTATTGTTCTGTGTTTGTTACATGAGAGAGCCATTTCTCAACCATGATTAATTAATTGCCTGAATCATTCTAATTTCTGGATTCCTGATCAAATTATTTAAATTCTTTATAATACTAAAGTTCCCCAAAGTACTTGAGCACATATTGAACCTTAAGCATGGTCTCAAGGCAATCTCTCTGCGGAAGGACTGTTAAGCAACGTGGTACAAGGACACGTTAAAAACTGGTTTACTGACAAGAGTATATACTACATCAGATCCTGTTCTGATCTGGTTGAAGCCAGTATAAGAGGATATTATCAAAAGCAGTGACTATTGGATTAGGCTGTTAACCTCAATGCTCTGAGACTAATCTGGGAAAAAGTCCAATGTGCTTAATTCTACAGTAAGTCTTTAGAAACTCATAAAACTTTTCCCTTACATGTTAAAATACAAGGCATCTTATATTACGAAAAATAATTTTTACCCTCTTTTTCTTTAATGCAATTTTATTATTAAAAAAAATTAAAAACCAACAACAATCCACAAGGAAGCTTCTTGCACTTAGGAGTTCTAAAGCCGCATAAAATAATTAATAATATGAATTTATGTCATCTATGTCATTCAAGCAAATATATTAGAACAAATTTTGTGCCATGGTCTGTTTGGAACAGAATGATTAATCCCAGGTACACTGGCTGAGATCACCCAACACAATCTACTCTGACAGTACAGACCACTAATGACTTGAGTACTTTTAGAGGCTTCTGATAAATAAATAGGGTGTTAAATTAATTAATATTTGTGAATTATTCTGACTTCCTAAGATAAACTCTGTCAAAATGCACATGCTTATTTCTTATTATTTTGCACTAATGAAAAGCAAAGACATTTACAGAATTGCAAACAAGTGCTTGTTAAGTAAGTGCTTTAATTAATGCAAAATAACTGGATTTTTCTGCACTATGTCTGGAATTATCTGCAGACAAAACAAATGTTTTCAGTTTTATGCACAGCTGTAGATCTCTGACTGGTGCTTGACAAGCACAGGGCTGGAAGACAAACTCAGAGGGAACAGAGTCTAGTGAGGAGGCTGCTGCCCTGATACGGGATGCTGAGCCTGGATCCTGCACCATGGACTCTGATGCTACCAAAGGTATTATGGGCTTCTTAGCTCGACTCTCACTTTTCCTCAGCTGCAGCCAATTTTTGAGAGGAGGTGTAAAAAATTCTAAGTCTGGTCCATTAGAATTAAAGAGACTGACCTTCATATGTGAATGTCCTCCTTTTACCACTGAGTATATATATCTGTTTAATGTATGGAATTTACAGTCATTTAACTGTTTTCTATGGCCAAGTCCAAAAAACTGTTTTTGTTAGTCTGTTAGTCTGCTTGATGCATTCATCATTTCTGTTCTATTTTATAAAAGATCAGGTTTCCTCTGCAAAAGATGTTTTCCTATGTTCTTTTTCCCTTTCACCATTCATTTCAAGGTTCAGACAGTTGGCTTCACCTGAGAGTGACAGTTCTGTACACACTTCTACTGAAAAGATAATGGACCATCACATCATATCATTTCATTTTCTCACCATTCTTTGAATTCTTCAGCATGAAGGTGAGGATGACTGTAGAGCAGGCTCCTGTAAACCCACAGTCCATCTCAGAATGGATTGTCTGTGCACTTGGATTCTGCGACAAATGCTTTCATTTTCATTTTTTAAGTTCTTCTAGACTATACCGGAGATTTAGCACTAGAACTTCAACACTGGCTCTCTGTGAGCTAACCCACGTGTGTTGTGGCAACACCCTGACACCACATATCACTGATGTGATCTCTGTTTCTTTACTGTGATATGCATGAGATGCAATAGAGATTGTAGCCACTGAGAGAAAGCAAACCTTGCTTTTGTTCTATTATGCACGGTCTTCCAACAATGGTGCAGGTTATTACACTGAGTTTAAACTGTAAGAGTTTTTTTTTCTAGAATTTAGACAGCTAACAGTTGGCCAGTGCAGTCTACTAGACAGTGCACAGTTTTCTTGCTCTGGACACAATCTTCCTCCTAACTGCAGCAGTCTGAGGAAGATCAAAATAAAGGTGAAAAATTCCTAACGTACATAGGCAGGAAGAAAAAGTTCTACAACTACTTTTCTCAAAATACCACAGATACCTTTTTATCTCTGTTAGTTAGGAAGAGGGAAGAATTTGGCAAGCTAGCGCACAATGGTCTGCAAAGCATTTACTGCCTGTACAGAAAATTTCCCACAGGGAAAGTTCAGGCTTTCAAGAAGAAATCCTGCAGGAAATAGCTCCTTATCCAGCCACAAGTACCACTCACAAAGTGAAGCTCTGTTGCCAAAGAGATCCAACAGTAGAAAGAAATTTATCTGTTACGGAGATTTTCCTACCTCTTACTGTTTTCTGCAGATCTGTGCAATTTTTATTGTATCTGTGGGTTAAAGGAATCTTGGCACTTGCTGTATCAACAACTAAACTCTCAAGCTCCAGCTCTCTTATCTAAAACCCATTTCCTAACTGTAACCTCGCTATTTTTATATATGTATTGATCCTATATGGAAAGAAAAATGGCCAGCATAGTTTCAAACAGTGAAAGTGCTCCTTTCTTTTGATAGATTAGTCAACAGAAAAATAGATTGCAATGTAGGATTTTTTCCCCCATGGGTTAATTTCACTCAATTTTGTTCAATATTATTAGAATTGTTACCACTGCATCTGATGTATGGTCTGTGACATGTCACTAATAGAGTGCCTGTCATGTGTGTACATGTGCATGAAAACTGGCTATTTTATCTACTGTTTCAAATAAGCTTAAAAAATACACATGGAGCATTGCTTCCCTTGCAGCTGTGGAGACCACAGACTCTAATTTAGTCCTGAAATCTTTAGAAAAGTCCTGAAATCTTCAGAAAATTCAATAGAAAGTTTAATCTTCTGAAGTTAGGAGTCTTGATTGCACAGGGTCTTTGCTTATAAACCTGGTCTGAAACATAAAGGATTGCACTCTGAACCATGTTGCAATGCTACTATTCAGATTATATGAGGGTTTGGTGAGCACAAGGTTCATCCCAAAAATCTTTCAGCAGCCTCTGGCTCTAGTAAGACACAGTAAGCTTAGCAGTGACTTTTCACCATTATGTTGGAAGTAGGTTCTCTCTTGTGTGCCTTATTAAAACAATTTACAACCAAAACCAGCCTCACTTGAACTTCATTTCCAGCTTGTTCATGCCTTCACTTGTCAGTCCTTGTTTTTCCTCACACCACTTCAACACATTACTTATATTTTTAAAACAATTTGAGTGTTTGTGAGATGAAACACACTACAGATTTTGAGTGGGAAATTAATTAATTAAGGATATTTTGATTTTTTAAAAAAACACTGCTTTTTAATCTTTTTTTATATCCATGTTTTAGACCGTCATCTCTTTTGTAATCTAATGATTAAGACCCGAGGCTGTCACCTTAGTTCAACATTCTCTCAAACTATCCACTTAAAGTCTTTGGCAACAGTCTTTGTTTTCCACAGAACTCAGTAGAATCTGAAAGTTAGGTGTTCTCTACCCCTAATTACGGCTTTTACAAACTCCATAATGTTTGTTTTCTGGAATTGTACCTAATGCAAGCAAAAGGCAAAGAAGAGACAGAGGGATCCTTCTAATTGCATCATCAGCACCATTACAATATTTACCTGGAAGGTGGGCACAGGCCTGGGTACAATCTTGATCTGCATGGGGAACTGGGAGCTATGACTGCACTTGGCAATACCAGAATATATACCACAACCCTGGCGATAACAGAAGAAGTTATTTCCCACTACTAACTCCTTTTCTTATGCCCAGTAAGACAACGTACTTAAGATGCACAGAAAACTTTCATTCTTACTTGCCTGTAATCTTTAATTTATGACTAAGCGTATTTTTCACTAGGTTGTGGGGGTTTTGGTCTCTCCTACTCTCTTCTTCGAAGATTTTCTCTTTTGCACAGATGTGGAAATGTGTTGGGTCAGAGTCATCCCGCCTAATAGAGCACCCATAGACCCCCTAGTCTTGGGAGGCTTCCAGATGCTCCTTGGTTTACCCCATAGCCTGTGGTTAACATATTTATGAGAAACTGAAATCACCTTGAAATTCCTGCTTTAGCTCAGGCAAAGGATTGATCTGTACCTTGTATGATGTCCTCAGTGATTACTTTCACCACTGAACCATCAGCTGTCAGAAGCAGTGAAGATGGAAATGGCATCCCTCTGCTTTCTCTGACTTAGAAAGAGAAGAGCTTGATTCTTAGGTCACTATCTTTTAGAAAGATTTGTGGCTGGGAATAATGCTCATCTCTGTGAAAGGAGAAAAGAATAAATCCTATTTATTTCTTTGAGACTTTGTTCCAGTTAAGTTTTGTGACTCTACAGAGAGACAAGGCATTTTAAAGCTGCTGCTTTCCCTAGGTTACAGGCATGTCACCTTTATTGCAGGTGCCCACCAAGCAGCACTCAGTACCTGTGCTCCTCTAGTCCCTCTGTGAGCAGGGCTCTCAATCTATTCAATTCTCTACTGTGTTGAAAGTCACGCAAAATTACAGACTTCAAATTTCTCCAGAAGTTATGAAATGTTTTGGATGTCATGTTACTCATCATAAGCAAAACCTTTGGGACCCAAAACCGAGTAGCAATAAAAATGATGTTTTATGTTCCGCGTTCTCTAATAAAAATGAGGTAATATCTGCTTTGGAAGGAAGGATTCAGAGGAGTAACCTATGACCCTTTGTTCATGAGATCAGATAGAAATATGCTGCTATTTGGTAAGGTCCAATTTAAGGCTCTAGAGCAGTCTCACCACTGCAACAGCTTCCAACGTGAATAAGCTTCCTGAGAGAGAATGGGTGAGGCCATAAGAATAACCATCTGCTGTCTCTCCACAACCCAGTTTACAAACCCTTTGTGGAGTCCTGGACTCCTTGAAGGCACACTTACACTGCTTCTGACCTGGGGGAAGCCTCAGTGGAATATATTTGAGGCCTGCCTGGCCTAAATTTCTCTCTGTTGCTTTCACTGTATGATTTTTTCTCAAATGTAATTAATGAGAAAATGACCTATACTCCTTTTCCCCTTCTGTCTGTCTGAGATAATATCCAGGCCTATTTCCTGTAGCAAATACCTTTACAGAGGGAGTTCAACTTCCTTGTTTTTCAGATTAGCTCAGGTTAATTAATAACAAATTCTTAGTCATTAAACTAAGGATAATTCCTTAGGGGAAAATTCCCTTTTGTTTCATCTTATTCTTTTATCATTGTCCAAAGAGAATTTTTATTTCATAATGACAAACCCCAAACAATCCTCTTTCTATAAAACCCAAAAAATCTTACCATACTTGTTCTCATACTTTTGCCTTTACTGCAAAGCTCCGCACATACCAAACCCAACTCCCGAATCAGCCCCAGTCCCAATGAACAGAAGGTGAAATTTGCCTCTGCCTTCTCTCTTTGCACAGACTGAGGACTGCTTTTATCTGGCATTTTGGAGCAATATATGAGTCAGGCATTGAGAGACCTGAATCTGTATTTTGGATTTGGAGGCAACCAGTTAAGGGAATAAGGACATTTCATTCAAAACCATATATTTTACCCTACGGTACTTCTGGAAGACCACAATCAGAGAGTACTTGTGGAGTATTTCAAGTGAGGACAAGCATCACAAGTTGCTTGTTTGTGATTTCAGTTCAACAGATTTAGTGACATTTTGGCAGTGACTGACAATCTAGGTATTTAACCTGTCTAGATAAAACACAGACAAGGTTGTATTAATCAGCAAGGTAAATAGTGAATTTGAGGTACTGGAGGGGCTGCAAGGGTGTTCTTGACTAAAAGATGCCAGTCTTAGTTTAAGTTACTGCAATTCCAGGAATCTCCAACAACAGGGATATGACTGTACATGTGATGGGCAAAACTGTGTGTTTGACAGAAGATCACAATCTTATGTTAAAGTAATCTGTTTCCCACCACAGTATACCTTAACGTTCAGAAGTATACAAAACAGAGCCCTGTTCCTAATGGCTCTATCCACAAAAAAAAATTCAATCGCTTTGTGTTGATTGCTTGCTCTGGACACCAAAACTCCCTTTAAAAAGAGGCAATTAAAGCTTTCGATTTTTGTGTTTCCTATCAAGGCGCTGAGGGAGGTGAGTGAGGTTTGGGACTGCAAATACTTTCAGGCGTCTGAAAGCTCGTTATATAGGAAGTGAGGCAATTCACAGGGCAGAATACTTTGTACTCCTGGCAGCTGTATCTTTCCTTGTTTAAAGCTGCCTTGTTTGCAGAAGGGCTACACATGGGTGTACATGAAAGCAACTAAAGCTGTTGCTCACAAGGTTCCCTAAATACATTAACCTTGCCTTGGAATGGGGCAGGGATTTAGTTTAATGGTTACAACAGTGGCAATGAGATTCTTGAACGGAACACTTTCTTGCATCAATATTTAACTTTGAGGAAGGCTAGAATTCAGAGAAATGTTTTAATTGCTATCATTCTCTTCTCCCAAGATATCTGAAGGCTGTAACAAGAAATATTTAGATCCCTCTTTCCATATTCTTGAATATACTGATATTATATTTTATTAAAGAGTCTCAAATAGCTTACATTTTGCTCTTAATAACCCTATGCATTACAAGCTTCTGTTTCCTCAAGCTACAGACAAATCCTATTACAGGGAGTAGATTAAACCAGGCCTTGACAGATCTTTGCAATTCACTGACAAAAAAGGACAAGTTGTCTTACTAATAAGACGACATCATGATCACACTAATATTATGCATCTCAGTGCTCTCAGATGCAAAAAGTTTTATGCACACCCCCTCCAGCAGGCACATTACCCAAATAAAACCCAAGCAATTTTCTTCTAACAATAAGCTAAACTATCTAGTAGAAAGAATTACTTCAGTTTCACATTGTGCAGGAAGGAGCCATCAGTCAACAGCTGCATGCTTGATCATGCCCTCTGGCTCCACATCCGCAAGGGACCCAGCTCATCCAGATTTGCTTCTGCCACTATGAATGATATGTATACTCTTGTGTACAAACATGAGCCCGGAACAGAGGGCAGAGACAGGGCTGAAGGGAGGGAGCACAAAGAAGCGTTTTGTTCTACTTTCTCTTAGACTCCACAGTGTAGCAGAGGATAGATTTCGGGTTATGAATGCAAGGGAAAAGAATCACAGTGCATAGAAAAACAGTTGTATCCCTTTAAAATTATCTGAGCTCTCTAATAAGCCCTAATTTAAAACCATTTCTTTTTAATCAACAGAAACTAGCCTGAATGATCAGGTGCTTGTAATAAGATTTCAAAAGTGGCCATGTGATTTCTTCACATTATTTTGACGTGTGCAAGCGTAAAGAAACTGGTGGCACCACCAAGAGAGTAGCAGACAACTTTTAGAGCAGCAGTCTGAGAAGAACCTCCAGCAGCAGTCCTGTTACTCAGAATTTCACACTCCTGGAGAACACCCAAAATTAGTAATCCTTGATTCATTGAATATCACTGCAGAAAAGTTAATAAAACCATAAATAGGATATACTGAACTGGGAGACTGGAATTTTTGCCATTTCCTCAAAGATATACTTATCAATGGACATATTAAAGAGTACCTGCAAATGTTTCTTCCCTGTTTCTCCATAAAGGTAGTTTGCAGCAAAACCTTAAATGTTATGCTGTCCAAAGAGAAAAGCAACAGTAACAAAACATATCAATCACAAGTGACTTGGAAGAGGAATTTAAAATCTTGCCCAGGTTTTTTTAAGGCCAGTTCTAGATGTTATGTATTATTTATGTACGCAACCTGCAATAAAATAGATATGTGATGCCACTAATGAAACTCAGGTCCCAGTATCTATTTTAAGTGTCCTAAACTCTTCAGAGGAGTGTTTCGTAGAGGTATGCAATGTCCACATATTGTCCCAGATACTATTTTGATACTAATAAACTGTTATCCAGAAAGATGCTATAATGGATCTTTGAGTTTTGTAAACAGAACATGCATATTTTCCAGTAACTTTTTTGTATCCTTTTATATTAAAGGTTGTGCTTACCTCCATCAGGGATGTTCTTTGGTGACATCGCCATCCAGTAAAGCCCAGAAGTAATAAAGCTCTAGTATTCTGTGGCCTGCCAGTTATATCCATGGACTATATGAGATCAAACTAGTATGTATCTAATAGTTTATAAAATGTCTTATTAACTGTAAATAGTTATTCGCTGTTTCAGAAACTCATAGAAACCAGCCAAAAGATAACAGACATAGCAAAGTTTAGGCATGTTCATCCAGTGTTTGTAAATAACATCTTCAAAACTACCTAGTCAGACTTTCTTCATGTTGCTGTTAACTGAATAGGGCAAAACATTCACACAGGAGTTATGTCAGGCAGGGATTATGGCTGGATGGAAATCAAAGGCACAGCAGTGAACCTTCTCCATCAGTATAAGCCCCTTCCTTTGGAGAGATCAGAGACAAATTATAGGTCTCAGGTACTTTTTCCCTGGAACCCACAGGATAGTTATGAAACCTCCATTTTCCAGGCAGTCTGAATATACAGCTGAAAGAATAATGTCCTTCTTATTGAGCACAATAAGTTTAAAAGTTTCTATTAGCATATCTACTGCTGTGTCTTTATCTTTCTAGAGTTATGAAATGGTACGTAACACTGGTGGTCATAACACTTTCTTTACAGGCTGCACAGAGTAGACTGTGCAATGAAGACAGAATAGAACTGCCTCAGGATAAATATGTTTTGATAGAGAAAAAATAATTTAAAAAATTAACATATATGAAAAAATTATCTTTTTACCATGTTCAACAGCTAGGGTTGAATCTCCACGCAGGAGTATAGTTCCATTTTCTCTGTTTCTTTTGATAGCTATTTGTTTTTGTTTTGCAACAGAATGGCAGAAAAAAGATCATGTTCAGGGGCTAGTTAAAAAAAATTTGCTGCAGATATATAAAATCTGAGACATACATATTCAGTCATATGCAATTCTGTTGCCAGATCCATCTAGTTGTATTCAAACTCATCATGTTTAACCAATTATAATTATATTTACTATTTAAGACTGAAAGTATTTTAGGTTTGTTATTCTCCCAGTCATGTTAATCATACTCATGTACCACTAACTTGAGTTCTGTCCAATATTTTTTGTCCATGATCTTTCTGTACACTTTTTGCTTTTTATAAAACATCATATAAAAAAATGAGGAATTCAAAGTCATGGTTCCCATGGCAACATTAAGTCCCTCATGTTGCATTGTACATGCACTAAAAATAAACATGTAATGAAATACTATATTTTTTATGTCAAGGGGATCAAGTGAACAAGGCCAAGTGCAAAGTCCTGAATGTGGGTCAGGGCAATCCCAAATACAGGCTGGGTGGAGAATGGATCGAGAGTAGCTCTGAGGAGAAGGACTTGGGGTGTTGTTGACAAGAAGCTCAACATGAGCCAGCAATGTGCTCTTGCAGCCCAGAAAGCCAACCATATCCTCGGCTGCATCAAAAGAAATGTGAAGGGAGATGATTTTCTCCCCCTACTCTGCCCTCGTTAGACTCCACTCGGAGTACTGCATCCACTCTGGGCCCCCCCACATAAGAAGCATGTGGACTTGTTGGAGCAGGTCCAGAGGAGGGCCATGAGGATGATCAGAAGGATGGAACGTGTCTCCTATGAAGACAGCCTGAGAGAGTTGGTGTTGTTCAGCCTAGAGAAGAGAAGGCTTTGGGGTACTTTACAGAAGCCTTCCAGTACCTAAAAGGGGGTTACAAGAGAGATGGAAAGGGACTTTTTGCACGGGCATGTAATGACAGGACAAGGGGGATCAGCTTTACACTGAAAGAGGGTAGATGTAGATTGCATATTAGGAAGAAATTCTTTACTGTCAGGATGGTGAGGCACTGGAACAGGTTGTCCAGAGAAGCTGTGGATGCCCCATTCCTGGAAGTGTTCAAGGCCGTGTTGGATGGGGCTTTGAGCAACCCGATCTAGTGGAAGGTGTCCCTGCTCACAGCAGGAGTGGTTGGAACTAGATGATCTCTTAAGTTCTCTTCCAATCCAAACCATGCTATGATTCTGCGAAGTGATTGGAACTTTAATTTTACTTGCCTGAATTTTATAGATTTAAAAATGTGATTTTACACTGACACAGACCTATAATGCACAGCACCTATTTACAGCAAGTACATACAGTCTGCTGGACGGGCAGCTCTGATTTACGCTGGCTGAGCTGGGGACTATCTGTGTGTATACATTTGTGTGAGGGTGTGCTGAGTCTGCAAAGGGGCGGGGACAACATGCTCCTATGCAGCACACAGCTTCAGCAGTGCCACGAGGAGGGGGAAGGGATACTAAAGGCCTTACCCAACCTGTCATTGGCATCTCATCACAAATACCAGCAGGAGCAGCAATAAACTGATACACCATCCTGCTCTCCTCTGCAATTTGCAGCCCCTTGGTAATTTGAAGGTATTTCTATATGGAAAAATATATTAAAAAAGTAATTATAAAGTCCATACAATAGAAACCTAAAGTGTCTGGGATTGCAAAATAAGGAATAGCAGCATATGCAAAGAGCTTCCTTTCATTTCATTAGGAAAGGAAGAAGTGATTTTTCTGTATATATTTCTGGTCTTCAAAGGGACTAAAATACAATCAAGAACTTGTGAGCACAGAGAAATCTGCTTCCAAGCCATTTTTCCTCCCCAGAGAATGTGGAAACCAGAACTCAAAGTACATAAGCAGTTTCAATATTTCTTTCATATGAATGTATCCTCGAAAGCATCTGGGCATCTGTCATGGTTTGAGAGCCCCAAAATCCAATTCCCTAGTCCAAACCCCCTCCCACATCTCAACCCAATGTGAGATGGGTTTTCCAGATACCACACGAGACTTAAAATGGGGGGAAAGGGAATATATTACAATGACTGTACAAATAAATACTATAATACATTATATACAATCTTAGCTATTTCTACCATGACATAAAAGTATTTAAAATGGATCAAATCTCTTCTCCCCTCCAAATAAACGTCCAGGAGGGAAGAAGGAAAAGACCCTTTCTACTTTCAGATCAGCATTCTCTTCAGAGTAATAGTCTATCTCTCTCTCTTCCATGCAGCAGCTGTAGCTGGATCTCTGCCAGTACACACGAGGGGAGTATCCAAGCCCTCTCGGCCACTTGTCTCCAAGCGAGGGTCTTTCTCTTCTGTGGGTTACATTCACCCGGACAAGGTCATCTCACCATGGTCATATCAACGAAGCTCAGGGGTCTTCAAGCCCCCTTGCAGAGCTCTGTGCTCTTTCTCAAGCAGCAGGGGGGCCAAGGTCACCCTCTCTGCATTCCTTCTTGGAGCTTTTCAGCTCCTTTCTGCAGTGCTGTAGCACTTCAAGACTTTCAAGTAAGAGTTCATCATCCTCCTCCTTTCTAGGAGGGGTCTCCAAGGAGTTTGGGGTCTTTGGTTTCGGTTTTTACCCTCTGTCTCTCTGCTGCTGGCTCTCTCTCTCTCTCTCTCTCTCTCTCTCTCCCTCCTTGCAGGAGTTCTCTCTGCATCACTTCATGCTTGTTTGCTGCTTGTTCTCTCTTATCTCTTGGCTCTCTGCCCTCCGTACGCTGCTCCTGCCGCTGCTCCTGCTGCCTCTTACAGTAGAGAAACTCCTTCGGCTCTCAGCTACAGAACCTGGCCCAGTTTAACACTGTTCCAAGTCCCTGTAGCCCCCAGCCGGGGGCTGGGGGGAGCGGGGGGGCAGAGCCCTCCAGGGGAGCTCCTACCCTTTCTCCTCGTGGCCTCAGAACATGGCCACCTCTTCTCCAACAACCACAACTACCTTTCTTCTCTTCCAGTCTACTTGTGATATGTTTATATTTTGCAAAAGCGCTCATTGGTTCAAACTTCCAAGGGGGTCACCACCATTTATAACTTCAGGGGGAAAACTGTTTCCCACCACCACAGCATCTGATGTTCAGTCACTGAGACATTATTTCCTTTTACAGATAGAACTGTTTGTACATGTTTGGTGTCCATCCTAGACCACCTCATCTTTGGAGGAGATATTGTTTTCCCGTGCTCTGAGGATGCAGCATGAGACACCACATAGCTCTAACTCATGACAAGTCTCTGAGATGCTGTGATACTACTAATGCATCCCATTAACCACACTAATATAGTTTTGTTTGACCTGCAGTTACAAAATAAATAATATCTCTTGCATAGCTCCATTTAATAAATGGATATCTGAATAGTAACTGTGGCACAAGGTGAGTTTAGCTTAAGAAAAAAAAACTAATTGTGTTTGAGGTTGTTTTTAATTTGTTTGGTTGGTTTGTTTTGTTTTGTTTTGAATGATCCTAAAAAACAGCATACAAAGAAAGACATAGAAACATGCATGGCATAAATGCTTGTGTCCTAGTTAGAGCAGCTGAGACCAGTTCATCACTATGTGAGTGTAACCCAAACCATGTATTCTACACCCTCTATGTCATTTCCCAGAAACTGTTAACAATAGACCATTTGCAGCAGCTACTCAGAGCACAGCTGACCCCTCAAACTATAAACTGGATGCTAGGAAGCCTGTGAGATAGGAGTATGTTCCTATCCTCACACAAATGACTCAGGTGTGATGACTCCCCTCTGGGGTGTCATTAGCACCTCCACACCCAGCCTGAGGGGTCATGGCTGCTAATGGGCCATCAAGGATCCCAAAAATATCTCACAATTCACAATCACCCATTGTGGAACCCCCTGCCCTGGGGGAGGTACTGGACATTCCCACTCGAACCTGATTGTGTATAATCTTGGGGTCTTGGGACTTCTGGGTCCACTTGTTGGATCCAGAGGAGGACCAGAACCTCAATAGGACTACAACTACCACTATCGACCAGACTGTGATCAGCACTCTCACCAACAGGTTTTCCTTTCCTTTTACTTTGGACTCAGGGGACTATGTGGGGCTCAGCACAGGTTTTGTGGGTTAAAACCAGTTGTTTGTCTGTAAAATTGTATTTATTGTATTATTTTTATTAAATTGTAATTCTGACTTATATCTCTTTTGAGTTGGGTTCATTTCTCCTACCGATTTACCTTTAAACCAGCACAGATTGCAATAAGGATCATGGGCAGTAGGCAGAAAAACTGGATATATTTGTTTCTGGAAGAGGACAGAGGAGTAGTGGCTCTATTACTGCACCTTTTCATGGGTTTTGGAAAGAGGAACTCCAGACATACCTCTAACTTTTCTACTACTCATAGTTTATGAAATGAGTTTAATGTAATGACTTAAAAATGTGTCTTAAAAATGTGATTCCAGTCCTACGGGGTAAAAGCACTTTCTGAATATTTCCATGTGAACTGTATGAGTTTTGGACTTAGTTAAGTACATTTTGACTCTGAAAGCAGGTGTGAGTCCATTTGCTACAAATATAACATGGGACAAAGGACATCTTGTACATTTTAATGTCCAGACTATGTAGGAACTCTGAATTTGTGAATATGTGAAATTCAGATATGCGAAATTCAGATGTGTGAAATCATTTGCTATGAGTCACCAGAAAAGAGAATTGAGCTTGGAGCTCTTCCTTGATAATGTGATAATGATGATGTGTGAGCCTCTGTCAAAATGTTATGTTGAAATGGCACATTTGTGAAAAAAAACATGTAAAAAAACAAACCAACCAAACCAACAAAACCACTGAAATCCTGTGACCAGCTCAACCACAGAGCTATGGCACCTACCTCTGAGGTAATTCTAACACTACTCCCTATGATACATAATACATAATAATATTTTTATTCTCAGTATAAAAAGCTCGGGTTTGGAAAGGTCATGACTTTTCACAATCTTTTTCAGTTAATTGACTTACTAAAGAATTTTCTTCTTTCTATGAAACCACAAAATTCACTGGTCAGTTTTATGCAACAGTAAATATTCGATTTATTTTTTTCATAGAAAGCCCACACCAAATATTTAACACAGAGACATTCTATATAACAAGCTCTACTGGTAAATCTGAAGTCTTACTTATGATTGGCATAAGTTTTCAGGAAACATAATGCTAGAACTGGCCCCCTCGGAGTGTATACCTCAAATGAACTCAGATGTAGAAACATTTTCCCTTTTCCAAAGACAAAACTGTGATGGCAGCTGGATAGCAGAGCTGTTTCACACAGATGTTGTTGAAGGCAGAGTTTGCATCCTAGCTGCAAATCAACATATGGCATACTATGTACAATTTTATTCTTCTATCTTTACTAGTACTGTCTGAAGTTATGTATTATTCCCTGTTGCAAGACTGAAAGAGGAAGAAGGCAGAAAATATTCCACCACTGCAACTCCTGTGTAAGACACAGAGATATACTCACCTGAAAATGGATGAAGTATTTTAAGACACCTCATGGCCCTCTACAGGTCTAGTGGTGTGGATCACAGGGACGTGCCTTGCTTGCTTCCCTGCAAACTTGGCCTGCTTCAGGTGACTATCAGATAAGACTTACCTGCATATACTGTGGTGAAGTAAAGAACACACAGTTATCTTCAACTAGTATGCAGAAGCAGGTAGCGAGAAGTGCTGATATCTTTCTGCTCCAGTTAGCTATGTCCTGACAGAGGTCCATGCAAATGGTTGGTCGCTTAAGGAGAATAAACCCCAAAAAATCATGAGAATATTTTGTGTTTATCTGTTGGATTTTTTTAACTGTATGACTTCTATCAGGCTAACTGTAAGTGTAAATGCAGTGTAATTAAAGGCATTTTAACACTTCTCATCTAATGCTTTTGTCTCCTCTGGACCAAGGATATCCCCAGTTGGGGGGGGAACACGAACACAAAAGCCAGTCAGGATGTTTCTGTGTGTTAAGGAAGTGCATACACTTGACACACAGAGCCAGGCTTCTGACAGGACGGATCAGTCAGAACTTGGCTTGCAATTCCCTTGATTAACCATAAATAAATATTATCTTAAAACACTTTTTACATAGTGCTTTAGAAGGGCAATTCTTCATCCAGTGCCCTCCCACCACTATAGTGTTCACCTCAGCCACTGTGCATTCACACTGTCTGCATGTCCTATTCCGCTCCTAAAGTACACTGTCATAACAGGTCTTTTCAATCGTCTGACTTCCTTTTTTATCCCACGTGAAATTCTCCAGACCTTGCCCCTTGGGCCTTATCTCATTCCTGTCTTCTTTGTTCTGTGGTCTTCAATCCTTACTGGACACCCATCTCCACAGTAGAAAAAAGCCAGAGGCTGTTGCCCTGCCTTCATCTTCTTCCACCCTTCCCAACTTCTGCTGTTTGCTACTGTTTCATTTTCTTCTAACCATCTGGAAAACCTGGTAAGCTGTTTTCTTTTCTTTCAGTTCTCAGATTTTTATGGTGACCTATCTATTTACATCCTTCAGAAGACTCTTGCAAACATCTCAATCTCTTACTCTCAAGTGTCTTAAAATTCCTAGGAAGAAAATGTGTGTATGAGAACATATACTTATTCATTCACTGATGCTTGTACACTTTTAATTCTTCTGTATGTTTAATTCCTTCTTTCTGTATATATAACCCTTTTCTCTGTAGTTCCTGGGGAATATCTCATTTTTCATGAGATCCATACCAAGAACTACTTATTCTAGTTCAGATCATCTGATTCTTGCTAAGTACTTATGGGAAACTGATCACGTAAGAAAAACTTGGAAAGAAGCAGAGATGAACTACTGGACCTCAAATGAATATTTCAGAATATTCTAACTGAGCAATGTACATTTGTGACATATCAAATCTAGTAATTATGTAAGTGCTGAAGTTAGATCCTTTTACACAAAAAAGGACTACTACAAATGTTATACTTGTTTCATTTAAAAATATTTGAGGAAATACGAGTTCTTTGAACCAGATACAGAGAATGAGAAACATCTAAGTAAGAGGTAAGTTGCAGAAACAAAATTCCAGTGTTGAGAATCACCTGCTGTTACAGAGATTCAAACTGGAGTAATGAGGTCATTAATTCTTTCTTTAGCTTCTATGCTTTGTGGGTTTGTGTTTTTATACATATTTGCACAGTACCTGGATGTAAGTGGGTGCTTCTATAAAACAGTTTACTATTAATAATGGATATATGAGGTTAAGCTAATGTAGAGAGAAGAAATTACAAACAACTCATGCAGCTAATAAGTTGACTATTAATTAATGAGTGATTCATTCAGTGGTGTATCCAGACATTAAGCCAGACTGAAAGATGAAAGGGCAATCTAGAAAAAGACTATAACTTACACAGTTATCAGCTGCAGTATCTAAGACCTCAAATAATGGCCTAATTACTGTTCATCTGAAAAGTATCATAGCCTTATCATCTACAGGCAGTATTATTGGAAAATTACTTGCCTTTCAAAGCCAGTAAACCCATCTGCAGGTCTCATATCAGCTCCCGCCAGACATATATCTTTTTACACATGGGTGGTCTGTCACATGATGATTGACTCAATCTTGACAAGAAAAGGGATAGAAAAATTATCACTTTGTGCAGATATGACCACTTGTGACTTTGGCAGGTGAATCAGTTTGGATTGCCCAACACTGACTTAATTGCAAAAGATAACATTTTACTCAGTTCTTCCATTTTAATAAGCACCAGCCAACACATTTATCCTTTCTGTGTTAAGTAATTGCCTCTTAGATTATGATTTCTGCCATATTTTGTCCATTGGGACCAGCCATATAAGTAACATTAACATTCAGTGGTACCAAATGTTACTGAGCATACCTTTGCATAGCAAAGTAGAGCTGACTTACACTTTGCTACATGAATGCAGCTACTTGCAGCTAAGATATTTCTCATTGTAAGTACATCACATTTCTGCCCTTTTACTAAGGTGATATGTGTGATCAAAGACAAATGAAAGACTGTTCGGTCAGGATACTGGCGCTCTGGATTATAAAAAGAAATAGTGATGAGGAGATAGAATACCAAGACTTGGTCAAGTTTAAAAAAAAAAAAAAGAAAGAAAATTAAGATTTTTGCCGAGGATTAGGATGTTGAAAAAGTTATACAGGGTGCTAGTCCCTGGGATCCAAGTCAATTCTGAAGTGAATCTCTAAGATATTCAAATCTCATCAAACAGTAATTTTGATGGCATTCTTCCTCCCTTCACATAGGCTGGCCATTGGCTATTTGATTGAGGTGCTCGATACAGTGCTGTAGCTGGCCACAATGATTATTTCTGAACTTGGTAATCTTGATTCTCTTGCAAAGGAAAAGATCTCTCTTCGTGTCTTGTGAACACAGAATTAATCTGAAAACAAAAACAGGAGGTACTGCTACACCAAACGGGGCCAATGCTTACTCACATTTGTTTACAAAACAGATGCTTTGCAAAAGTAAGGTATGAGAAGGAATACAAACACCTAGTTACCAGATCAGTCTCTAGGCCATGTTTTAAAATAACCTTTCAGTGCACCTGAATGTCACTTAAGAAAAAAAAAAAGAAATCAACCACTACAACCTCACTGGAATAGTAAAGGACTGGCAGATGTGGAATCTGAATATTATAACTACTAAGCAGAAACAGTAAGTCTCTCAGTGTGGGGCATTTTTTTGTTTGTGTTAATTATACTAATTAGAATTAGAACTTCCACCACTCCAATTTGGTGCAGCTGTGTGGTGCTAGCTGCTATTGTTAGCACTCACAAATAATACTGCAACAGAGGGCACCAAGAAAATTACTTACAATCTGAACACCCACACAATCCTGTCACGTTGGAAAGACTGCAGACAGCATAACTAACAAAGTTATTGTGCTATTTTGAAAGAATAATAGCATGTTTGAAGAGACCGTATTAACCCTGTTGTAAAGTATTGATCGTACTCCATAGTAAAGAAAATGAAACAACAAAGACATAGTGTTTTAATTCTTTTCCTGTTTGCTCTTGCTAGTTTTACTCTGTTTCAATTTACACCTATATTTGAGAGCACAAAAAATGTATCACCTGTGGTACACAAAGGCAGTTTTATTTTCATAGACACTCTTTCAGCAACTTGACGCTTTTAAGATTGTAGTTCAATTCAAGCAAATGGTTGTGAATATGAAAGAAATTCCTGTCTAAAGCTGCTTGAATCCTGTTTGTCACATTAACTTCTCTGTAAAAAAAAAAATAAATCAATAAAAATGTCAAAATATGTCAGCTGACTGCCTCTGGACATTTCGGTTTAGACGTATTAGCAAAAAAAGGTATAATTATCATTTCAGTCTCTAAGGAAATGCTTTAATTCCATACCAGTGCATTACAAATGAGCAAAACAAGTAGTGTGCCTTTTTCAACAATTTGCTGTTCTTTTGAAAGCACATCTCCATGCCTATATCTAAAATACAATTCCACAGTATAAAACTGTTTTAGATGAGGCTAAGGCAAATATTTAGGATGATTTTAAGATTTCATGTTGTCACAGCATTTAAAGCACTGGTCCTCCCACTAAAATATTCGTTTTTAGTTACTTCTACTAGATTTGTTTAAACTTGATAAAAGCTGTTTTCTTATTCTGTTCTAAGCTGTAAGTTTTAAGGCAAGAGGACAGCTAAATTAGCAGAGAATGATGGACACTTCAAACATCATCTACATGACTACATAAAAATCAGTTATCACTGTTTTACACTGTGAAGGAACATAATTTGTAATCAATCTCTGAGGTGATTTCATACATATAAAATCACTTCACCTTGTTTTTTTCTCCTTAAATGGTGTTTTTAAGAGCATGATTCCTGTAATTGTATTTCTTTCCTTTTCTATGAGAGTATCTGTAAAGATATTTGGCATCTCATCAGCAAAAACAGCAGATGGAGAAAGGCCTTCCTACGTGCTCTGTCAAGGGAATTGCAAGTTTAGGGTTTTAATAGACATCAAGGATTTAGTGACATGCCAAAGATTGCATACCTTCACTGTACCTGCTATTTGTGCCTTTCTCTTTTAATAGAAATGAAAACAATTACTGTGCAGAAAACATTTAGCTTCTCTCTGAAAGAATCATACCATATGGTATGGGGGATGTATAGCTGACAAAATGAATGTAAAAATCAAGTACATACATTTCAGATGATGCTAGTTGATCTAAATTTGTTTCTGAATTTTTAAATGAACCGATAGAAAAGTTTGCAAATAACAAAACGCTTTGTGTGCTAAAAGCAATTCAAATAAAGCATTAAAATACTTGTTACTGAGTTTGGCTTTATTTAAAAATGGCCTTGGGGACCAAAGAACATTTAAACAGACAACTAAGTAAGCACTGCAATTATAAAAATGAAAATGAACAGAGTTTTTCCAAATAACAGTCTTGTTATCACATGATAGAACATGAAATTGCAAGCAGATCAAATACTTTTCTCAGTTACTGGGAGAAGAGATTTTCTTGATAGGATATGGTGTTCATAGATGAGGCATGAAGATACTTGTACTGGCCATCGAAGAAGTTAAAAAACCCCTTTTGGTAGGAGAGAAAACTCACAGCCCATATCTTGCATATTTCTCAGGGAAACATTAAAAAAACTGTATCTGATGAGTTAAACTCTCAGCAAACCTACAAAAAAAAAAAAAGCCAAACCCCACGGTATCCTGAATTCACACTTTTTGCAAATTACTAAATGTGCTTTAAAGCTCATCAGTGTTCTTGAAATCCAACAGGACACAAAAGCAGAGTTAAAATTCTTCATCAGGCATATATGTGAAATGCTTGGGCTTGTACAGATTCTAGAGCTGGGTGAAAAGATTTTGTAAAGGGCCTTCAATGGCCCAAACTCTTTCAACCTTTCATGGTATTAGTTCCCTCCTTGTCTCGTAGAACTGAGGGAATTGCTGTCATGCTCTAGAATTCAGAGGGGAAATACAGAAATGAGAGAGCTCAGCATTAGGTAGACCTTCACTGACATGGAGAGAATATTCACATCCTTGAAGAAAATGTTATTTCTAGAAAGTGGGAAAACAGAAAGAAAAAAAAAAAAGAAAGATTAAATAAGATTTGGGGACTTTGGGAATAGCATAGCATTGAAATATTAGTTACAGTGTTATAAAAGCACAGGGGACTTGTACCAAGAACACTGCAGCTGTAGCAAGATCTCTTGAATCAGGTTTCAGACAGCTCAGTATCTGGGTTCACAGGGGAGAAACATGAGCTATTAATTGCAATATTAATCATATACTACCATTGTAGTAGTGCAAGGTAGCACTTCACTGCATGTTCACAAAGACCAAATGTCCCCTCAGTAATTTCTGCAACTGCTGAACTCCTTGCACCAGGCTGCTACAGAACCTTATTTTCAGTGGAAAAAAAAAGAAAAATGTATTTCAGTTAGGCTGCCTGAGCAGAACCCTGACCAAAATTCATGACAGTCTCGTAATTTTAAACTCAGTTTCTGAGTACTAAGTGCCAGGCATAGGACATTAAGAAAGGTCTGGAAGTGTTTTTCTGGTCACCTTTCCTCTGCAGGTTCTTTCCTCTCTCACCAATGCCTGCTGTCCTAGGACAGCCGTATATCTAGCCAATGTGTTCCTTTTCCTGTCTCCACCACAGAACGATGATTCAATTTTGGCTTCCTTGAAACAGGAATGTGCTAAGAAACCAATAATTTTCATCTCTGGCATACCGCTTCCCAAAATGGTACTAAGGCATTTTACGATCTATAAAACTCCTAATATGCATCTGTAGAAATCTTTTGCAATAATCAGTGCGCAAATAACCTCTTATTCACACTCATATGTTCAGGCTGCTCCGCCTGCAATTCCTTCTGAACTCACTGAATTTTATAGTTGTGCAAGAAGAGTCACTCGTGGTACATTCCCATCAGTTTCAAAGAGACACCAAAGTACTGAAATGAATGTGATCAGCCAAGATTCCCCTCCCCATTCAAAAAAAAGCAAAAAATAACCTTTCTTTTCCTTTTAAGGGAAGGGACACTTAGAGTAGCTGAAAGGCTCATGTGACTGGATACAAGACATTAAGGTATTTGTCTATGAAATATGGTTCAAATTCAGACCAAATCAGTCTTAAATGAAAGTTACTACCATGTGATGACTGTTCAAATAAAGCAAATGTTCTCAGTCAACCAGATCACAGAAATTGCCATTGCTGTGATCAGTAGCTTTGGCAAAGGCAAAGCATCACATAAGCTGAATAACTACAGTGACTTCTAGAGTTCTGAATGTTTCCCTGGCCATGTAGACTGCTGCTGAAATACATTGATAGGATATCTTATGGAAAGTTGCATTTTTGCTAGTTGTGCTGTATCTGTAGTGGGGATAAACAGAGGGCTTTCAGTCTCCCAGGGCTGTCAATCTGCCATTTTCCACACACACAGAGAACAGGTTTTGCCTTTTAAAAGAAAGAACACTGTGAACAGAAACTCATCATTAATCAAGGCTTATTTCTTCATGTGAAGGGAAAAAAAAGCAGAGTCAAGTCACCATCTCTCCATTTGGAACTCTATTCCACTTCAGAAGCTCTGGACAAAGAATATAAAGTACAATCAGAAAGTTTGTCCTTAGAGAGAGGAAAAAGAAACACTTAGGTCTCTGTGTGGGATATGCTGGTCTGTGGAAGTTGAATAAACTTGTACAATACACAATGCGATGACTCACAGTGCCGGATGGAGGAGCACTGTATGCTATCCATCAAACATTTGCTTCAAGACAATCCTTGAAACTTTGAACACAGCAGGATAAGAAGATCACAAGCCTCTCTGGAATCCCTGCATGCTGCTAGGCACTCTACCTGCCTTACAGCAACTGCAGTTATAAAAAATCCTTCATGTGCATACCTGAAATAAATTAATGAGACTGCTTATAATTTATGACTGGGTAGGTAGGCTTCCACTTTATGATCCCAAAGACTTGTTGGAGTACTCTTTGTTAGCATAAGCGAACAGAATAACCTATCTCCTTTGGGAGTTAGAAATGCAGATTTCATTGTAAATCATGCGTGACTCAAATCACTGACAGTTGATGATTAAAAAATTACAGTAAAAATAATTTTAACCTAAGTGCTTGCTAACAATATATTTTTAATAATTTTATTACTGACAACCCTCTCTGAGTTCTATAGTATATAGATAAAACAGTAATTAGTGTAGGCAAAAGCAAAGACTAATTTAGAGAGATATTGTCAAGAGCAATTTTTGGAACTTAAATCTTGACGCATTTTCAAAATTAAGTTGATTAGTCATTGAAATCCATTATGAGGCAACGTGTTAGTTAAAGGCTCAGACTCTTCAAAAATTAAAGAACTTAATGGTTTTTCAGATCTTTAATTTAGTTGAACACAAGTGTTGTCACTTAACAGAGAGTATCATTGAATGACACTATTACTGATGGTGTTATACATAAAGTCCACAAATGATCCCTTCTACTGTCCTTAAAAGCTAAATCCTGATATATGAACAATTGTTACAATTTTTAGAGATTTAATATATATTTTTCTCTTTCAAATGGTTTTAAAACACCCTTAGGAAGTGGAGAGGGGCAAGGGGGCATGGTGGAGAGTTATGAGATCTGGCCCGATCTACCAAACGATAATCACCAAGCATGATGAATGAGGCTCTGATTTCAGGGGGACTATTCACAGTACTGCGTGAAGAGCCTCTGTTTCTGGACAGAACTCTCATTGATTATATAAAAGATAACAACCAAATAACCAGACCTGAAATGCTACAAATTGCATCATCTGAGCACATTGAAAAATAGGGGGAGCATGTATTTTTTTATATTTGTAGGTATTAATTGTAACCATAAATGCAAAAATATAGGTGAAAGAGAGATTTTAAGTGGAAATATACTTTTTAATAAATGAAATATTTAGCACTCTGGAATTATCAATTCTAATCATAAATGTCAGGCAACCACTTTTGAACTGCTACCATAGCTAATTACTCCAGTGGGAACGGAAACAGGAGAAAGGGCATTTCAGCTGTGCAAGGACAGGGTCTCTCTGAGTCTATATTTTTTCCAAATAAAACCTGTAGTTAGGTGGAGTTCATGGGTATTTTAACCTTTCATCCTCAGGAACTGAAAGGTTTCTGATAATTGCTGTTTTTTTCTTCCTACTGAACAAACAAGTGTTATTCTCCAAGACTAACATAATTTATATTTATAGTTTTCTTTTCTTCACTTTATCATTGTCTATTATCTCCTCTGGGAAAATGATTTAATGATATTGTTGTTTTAGTGGTGTTATTGCTAAGATTGTCATTACGGTGGTGCCACATAGTGAGTAATCATTAAGTGTTGGCACTCAGGTGGGCACTGTAAAAGGAGTAAACAACTAGCTACTTACTCTCATTGGCACATCAAAAATTAGACCAACAGCAATTATTCTGAGCAGAAGTTAAAAAGTATTATGGTTTTTCCTGGAGGCTGAATATTGCTGACTTAGAAAACCTCCAGATCTGGTCCACTAGAAGTTACTATGAAACATTTTTTGGGGTCAGATTCATTCATGATTCTCTCCTTTGAGGTATCTGAGACTAGAAGAGGACCCTGCTCTTCTCTGGAGTATAAGCAGTCAAGTGGGGAGAGGAATAGACTGGAACATGGAGAAAACCAGGCTGAGATGCTACAGATTGCTTCAAGTCTCCTAAAACAGTTTTGAGTTAGGAAGATAATAAACTACTCAAACCAAAGCTCAAGGTAAAAAATGGCTAATCCTTTGTACAGGAACAGCACTTCACAAACTGTATCAATGCTACTACTGCCATCAGCACTATAAAGATGGAGGATTCCTGTTTGTATCCAGAATGTCCCTACCCAGAAGAGATAGATGGCAATTCAGGAACAGGATGGGATAAAGCAGAGTGAGACAGTAAAATACATCAATCCGGTCACTGAACCTAGTTGTAGGCTACAGTAAGATCCATAAACACATTTCAATCTGCAAATATTGCTGAGAACCTAAGGACTGTGGGTTTTTTTTGAGGGAAGTGGTATCTCGAAGGAGTTAGGCAAAACAGGATGTGGGTTTATTTACAGCACATAAAATGTTGGTAGTGTAGTACTGCATATTTGTCACAGCTGATGAAGGTTGGCATTGCATTTGCCATAGGTATTCTTGAACTGTTCTTCTGTCCTCTAGTCTGTCATTGTTGAGATAGAAGAGACAGTAATACAACTCAACTGAGTAAGTGATATCTATGTTAATATAGAATCACTCCAGCACAGACAGAAAAAAAAGCATCCAGGTTCATTATAAAATCTTCTAGATTATTCTATATGCATAAAATGTAAAGTCATTTTCCTTCAACTTGCATCGCCAGTGGAGATACATTTTCAAAAGTAAAATAAACAATTGGGCCAGGTAAAATAATTTTCTCATATAAATGTCTGCATGAACCTTCTTTTCAGAAAACAACAAATACTGTAACAAGTTTCCAGGTAACACTCCTAATTCTACTCTACAAATTTTTTACTTTTCGACAATCTCTAGACTCTAATAAAGTTATTATTAAATGTTTCACAGTATTCTGTTTCAGGTAGCATGGTCTTCCACAATGTTGTTCTCTCCCCCTTTTCTGAATTGTTCCTATAAAGTTTTTCTAGAGAAAGAAGAAATATTCCAAGTATTACACCACTAAAATTGGATATAAAAAATGCAAGTTTTAAATTTAGAACAAAAAAAAATGGAAAAAATTGAAGAATAGAACAACTTTACACACAGCTCCAACATCCTGACGTACAATAATTCAGAGTGAGTCACTTGCCATCCAGCAAAGAGAGAGTACGGTAATTCAAATGCCGATAAACTCTTGGGGCAGAAGTTAACCTACTTTGGATAAGATATATACACGTCTATTCTTGGAGTAGGTAGCCTTTTCCATTTTAGTAACTTATTTTAAAAACTGGGAATTGAAGAGAATACTTCAGCTCTAAAATGAAGAAACATAAAAGTGGAAACTTAGGGCTTTGTGGCAGATATCTGAAAATCACACTGAAATCTTGGAGTTAAAGTATACAGAACTGAAGTAGTAATATTCTAAGAACAACCAGAAAACAGCTGTCAGACCCCAGAGATAAAGTCTTTATGACTGGTAAGATTTATCTGATGAGACTTCCCACTTTTGAGGAGAAGTTTAGTAGTGGCTTATGAAAGACTGTTCAGAGAGAGAAAGCTTTTGTGGAATGACATGAACAATCACTATACCAGATGTCAGTTATGACTTGCGTGTCTTCTGAGTATGTATTAATGTGGCTTGATTAATTTCCCTTGGGGATGAAATCTTCCTAAAACTATAGAAATGGCAACCAAGAATTTTTACCAACTGTTTCTGCAAAAGTATCTTCAGAGCTTTAACAATTCCTCAGGTTTATATGTGATGAAGAAATAATTCAATATCTATTCCTCCTTCGAGAGGTCATATAGCCCTACCCCAGCTGACAACTTACATGGCAGGCTCAAGTACAGAGGGCTATATTTTGTTTAGGATCTTTCCCTACTCAGGTCTTCTTTTCCCTGCAGGTAATTCAGAAAACCTCTGCCAGATGGGAACTTTCCTTTTCTGGTGGGTTGTCACTGATGAGCAGCATAGCTGCAATTATGGAGGGCACATAGCTGGGCCCTAGTTTTGCTTTTGGTTGGTAGCCAGTGAGAATGCAAAATTAAATGTGTGTATAGTCCTGGACTTGAAATTATTTTAATCATATTCTTGTTCCCTTGAGTATGGACTGACTGATTGCAGATTCCAATTTTCATTCCTGGCTATCATTAGTATTTGTGAAGGTAAGTTTGAATCATATACTGGGCTTGTTCAAATCTTAGCCATCTCTTGTTTAACAGCAAGAACCTGAATATATTCCTTTATAATGGATAAATGTGTCTGAGCATTGAACAGTGTTTTTTATATTGTCATTTACTCATGGTTGTTTATGCTCAGGGTAGTATTCTTTAGATAATTTTAAATCCAGGCAGACTTCTCAGCACCCTTATATGTATCAATTTCCAATTAACAAGAAGAGGTGGAAACATGTAAGAATTTGGATTTCATACAAGTTTGGAACATACCACTGTAACACCAACAGTCATTATAGGGAGTGTAATTGCTCTCCTACAAGCCAGGCCTAGCTTTTCAGTAACATGTTTTACAGTAATCTGGATATTTATGCCTGGATAAGCCAATCAAAGTCACTACCAAGAGACCTGCTCAACACTACAGAGTTCTGCATTACTGTCGTGATTTACTGCAGCTAAAAAGACCACGAGCCACTCCCCTCCCCCTCTGACTGAAAGCACAAAAGGCAAAGGTCATGAGTTGAGATAAAAAAAATTACTGGAAACAGCAATGAGATTAAAAAAAATGAACCGTAACAGCGACGTCAACAACAATATTAATAGCAAAAGAGTACAAAAGAGAGAGTGTGGAGGTTGGCCTGACTGCAGCCACGCCACCCAAACAACTCCCTCCAGTCGGGACCAGTGTTACCCATTGCTCTGTCCACTACGCTTGCTCCACCTGAAGGAAAGCCCTTCTTAGAAAAGAGACAGAGAGTCCTTTTCCCTCGCATGAGATGGTATCAAATAACATTAGGGTCTTGGTCATGCCCCCACGGCTCCAGGCTCCCTCATGGCAAAAAATTAACCCACGGCTCCAGGCTCCCTCATGGCAAAAAATTAACCCTGTCCTTGGCTGAAACAAGGACAATTACTTAAAAGTAACTTGTGATTTATAAGCTTTATTTATGTCACTTCAAAGTTTTCTGAAAGACGTCTTTCAGATAAGAGTTTGACAATATCTGGTATTGAGGATCTAATGGTAATCACAAGAACCTTACATCTATTAAGGGAGGGAAGACTGAATTCTCAATTTATTGTAATTTTAAATAATTAATTTATCTCCAAGCTCCCTTAATAAACTGATCATTGGATGTAGCACAACTGGACGTACCAGCACTGTGAGAGGTCTTGAGGTTATGGACAACTTGCATGTCATTACTCTCCTAGACGAATCACACCATTCAAATGAAGTTGTTGAATTTTTTGTCACTAATGGGGTCAGGGTTTGACATTTACAAATGCATTTCAGATGTCTGTTTTCTATGAAATGTCTCCTCTGGGACCTCTGAATAACTCTAACTAAGCTAAAAAAAAAGTCTAGAAAAAGAGATATCATAGAATGATAGAATGGCCTGGGTTGGAAGGGACCTTAAAGATTATCTAGTTCTAAACCCCCTGCTACAGGCAGGGATGCTATCCATCAGACCAGGTTGCTCGGGGCCCCATCCAACCTGCTCTTGAACACTTCCAAGGATGAGTCATCCACAAATTCTCTGGGCAACTGCTTCCAGTGCTTCACCACCTTCATGTAAAGTAGTTCTTCCAATATCTAATCTAAACCTACTCTCTATCAGTGTGAAGCCACCAGCATCCCCAGAATCATATTTAAGTATTTTGAGGCCTATCACTTGTCAATTCACAAACTGCATGTTCTTCAAAGGTTCTCAATAGGAAACTACCCAGCTCTGCATTTCTTTTTATGTACAAAATATTGTCATGTTGCTTGTGCCAATCAGAACCTGCTAAGCCTGGGTAAAACTGGGTGAAAAGTGCAATGTTATTTTGCATCACATTGATTTTACTTTAAGTTTGTTTCTTTCATCCATTAGCTTCTTACAAACATTCTACTCTCTGAATTTTAACTATGCATGTTTACTCAATTAAGCTACAAATATATTACCTAATATGTGAACAGAAGCAATACTGTGTGATTTATCCTGCTGATCACAAGCAACTATTTAGCCTGAAAAGCTGCTGCTAAAATGATATCTCTAGATAGCCCACCTGTATATTATCTTTTTACATTCATTTTTCTATCAGCTTCTCGTTTTCAGTGCATCAGATTAAGACCTGCAACACCTCATCCGACTATTCTCTATTATTGAACATCTTGGTCTGCTGTACTTCAGTGGCAACACATGCTCTAAGGCCATCTGTGCATTTTGCTTCCCAAGTTCTCATGAACCTTTGAACAGCATATTGAGCGCCTCTTCAGAGCTGTTCCAAAACCTGAATGAACACTTTCAACTGAGTTCAAGCTCAGCTTTAGTGTTGCTGACTTTAGCTCTACATGCTTTCAAACAATTGCAAGTAGCGGGTACAGGTACAGTAATCTAAAAGAATTGGGCAATTAGTAAAGAAGTGCAATGTACTTTTGCAAGTCCTCAGAAACTTCTAAAGTCTTTTTGGTATCTTCCCCAATGGCACAAAATAATGTTTCCTCCTATGTTTCTACTGAGGAATACGAGCATGCAACTGTGATGGATGGCATGGGGGTAGAAGACAACAAGTAAAAGGCTTCTAGATAATGTGGAAATTTGCACACATACAGAAAATGTGTTACAAGAACTTGTTTAAAACTAAAAGGTTCTAAGGATTTTAATGCATTTATAATCAACAATAGATACACTGTGTTTTAGCTATTAGCTGTCTCCCAGAGACCAGATCTCGATACACCTTGCTTTAACCAAATAGTGTCTTACACAATAAGACCATACTCAGATAAAGACTTCTACAGAACAGTTTCTTTGATGTTTAGACAAACTCAGGAACCAGCTTGTTTCTGGGCTGGACCCTGGCATGAGGAATGCACAGTACAATGTAACTTTGAAGGGATGGAATTCAGTAAAACAATTTATATGAGAACAAGCTCATGTCTCATTCCTTCTTGAAGGCTATTCCCATGCCATATTTCAGTTGTGAACTATTTTGTCTGCTCAAAAAAAATAAGACAGGATTTGGTCAATAACAGGTAATTGAGGCTATGGTCTCTTTTTAAAAATTTAGGCTATGAACTCTTTTTAAATAACCAAATGTTATTTTATCAAAACTGCAGAAATGACAAGCAGACCAAAGTAATATTCTGTCTCTGGGTAAAGAATGGAAAATTCTACCCTGAAAGGTGGACATTACTGAGAATGTTGGTCAGGTGAGAACATTCCCGAGGAGGCTTGGGATGGGAAATCATAGAATGATAGAATAGAATATTAGAATTATTTAGGTTGGAAAAGACTTCCAAGATCATTGAGTCCACCCTTTGGCTGAACAAAACGCCACACAGCTCCTGTAATCACACAAGCTTGTCACTAGCTCTGGTGACATTGGGACTGAAGAATGTGAGCAAGAGTTGCAGAGGTACCCCTCTCAAAGGGTACTTCACTTGTTGCATGCCCTATTCTCACCATGTACCACAAGTAGCTGGGTGAATGTGGGGAAGCTATTATCCAGGTCCACCTGTGCACACATCATATGCATCAGTGAATCATCATCCTTTTAGACCTCTGCCTGCCCTACATTTGCATCAAAAAAGCAACTGGGAGACTGTTCAAAGGCATCAGTAAGACTCAGCATTGTCTCCTCTTCAGTTCAGGCGTCCGTAGTTAGACAAGAGCTTTGGCTGTTGGTTCTCTGTGGAATTAGTATGCTCTAAAAAAGCCTCTGTGAGAACTAGGGAGCAAAATATCACATTTAATTGAAATTTGCAGTACATTTTATGGAGGTATTTTTTCAGAAGTGAAAATACAATGACAACCCTGACATAGGCATTATTGGATAACACCAAGAAAACCTCAGTCAATACGAGTCTCAATTTTCTCTAGGATCTTCAACCTCCAAGAGCCAGAACTTCAAGGCCTTGGATCTTGTTAAGACTCACAAAATAAATGAGCAGTTTTTCACAAAGGAAACAAAAGTGTAGAGGGGTGGAAAGTCGAATGGGAGCAGCAAGATAATGAGAATCTTTGACTATCTGATTTTTTGAAAAATTTCATTTAAATCTCTCCAAATCCCCTTGCGCTCTAGGTTAAAGGAAAAGAGGGAACTATCTTTCCTGATTAGGAATATGTAACTTACTATAACATATCTAAACTTTGTATACTATTCATATGCCATGGGGAAATACCACCTTCGATGAGAATTCTATCATATAGCACTGGAATATTGTTAATTTAATGTATTTTACTGTGAGATTATATATTATGCTAGATATCTGTCAGTCATTATGAACATAATTAAATGATAGCCTGTATTAAAAATATGTTATGATGGGCTTAGCAACACCCAAAACTATAACGGGGAAGTTTTAACAGGGAATGCAAAGAGAGTAGAGGCATCTAGTTGAGTTTCAGAACCAAACTTTCTTGAATTTGACAGAGATTTATTAGGGAATTTATTTAGAGGTTGTAATTATCACAATAAACAGTACCTTCCTTAAGTTCCAAATACCCCTTAGGCTGGAGGGAAAGATGTTGGGGTGTCTCCATCTTTCTGGTGCTATATTTGGCTTGCATTTAGCATACAAGTTGTTTGCTCAGACAGTTTGTAAAAGATGTGCAAGAGGTATTATAGATATACTGGCTCTTAATTGGAAATGTAAAAACTGTAAAACATTTAAAGCTCTAAAACTGTAAAAGCTGGAACAAAAAATAAATCCATTTATGTTATGTAACATAAAAATGATCTCAAACCTGATGTTTAAGTTTAAATATTTTTCAGGATGCCAAGTACAGTAGAAAGACACAAAGAGCGAACTACATATAATAGTTCAAAAGATGTACGCACATCTGAGGGAAAAGTGAGGTCACAAGCACATCTCACCCATTCTTCTTAAGCTTGAACTCTTCAGTCAAAGAAAGAAGAGCAATCAAAATCCTTTTTATTGCTTTTTAATAGCAATGTGAGTAATGGGAAAGGATGAAATCCCAAGAGACTCCTACTAGAAGATATGTAAACTACCTGGATAAAGCACAGATGACTGTACATCAGTGGGATTCATCATCTTACAGCAATGAAATGGAATAGTGACCTGGACCTGCACATTCACTATCACCTACCAACTGCTCCCACGCTCTGGATCTCTGGACGTGGCAATCTGCAGTACTGAACATCAGAGATACATGCAAACCTGCCATGATGGTAAAGGGGAAGCAGGCATTAGTCTTCCTCTGTTCTGCTTCCCAAACCATTCACAAGTTATCTGGCTTGAAGCCACTTTTACAGTGTCAATTCTATAGCTCTCAGGATAAAGACTGGCATCAGATACCCATGTACTCCTTCACAACTATACCTATATGACTTGGAACTTTTTCATTAAAAGTTTTCGCCTAACAACAGAAATAGTGTTGTAGCCTTGTGCATCAGAAACTGGGCTGGCACGCTGCTTTCCTTCCCCTTGCTCAGAACAATTTCCCATGTTTACTTGGACCTAGTACGTGGCCCATCCTTACTGAAACACTGGGTGTCATGAGATCATCTCACACAGCTCCCATTCTTCTCGAAGTTCAAACAAAGAGCCAGTGTTCACTGAAGCACATCATGCAAGTCGGTTTTCAGCCACTCCACCCAAATGAAGGACAGGGGGTTCCAGGTGTACAGGTTTTTTTTAGTGTTAGTTGTTTTTTTCTGGGGGTGTGTGAAGTACATGCGGTAGTTCGTATGATAAAGCAAACTGCTGTGTTTCATCGGTTTTTTAATTTTTTTCTGCTGTAAAAACCTCACAGGGCTTAAAGGTAAACTCCAATTGCCAGACATTGGCTGGAAATGATTTTGAATCACAGCAAACCTTTGATGAGCCTGGATTGAATTTCGAGTTTGCAATAAAACCTGTGAGTTTCCAGTGGTTTCAGGTTCATTTGTAATCATTATACAACGTCTCTAATTACAAGCTGTCACGAAAAAAGAAAATCTAATAAAAAATAGGTTAAAAAAATTGGAGGAAATTATGCCTATTTAAACAGAAATTCCAGCACTGGTGGTTTGATCTGTTATTCTAAATGCTTTTTGGTTTTTTTTTCAGACAGAAAACGAGGCTGTTATAGGGCATACCTGGGAGAGAGTATTCTGCTTCTCAAACCACGGGTGTCAGTCTCACAGCTGCACACAGACCTGTCTGAAAGGTCGAATTTCGATTACACGTGGAAATGACAGCATAAATGGCAATACTCTTTATTACCATTCCAATTCCGATCAATGAGCCTTTACTGGCATTAGAAACCAGACAAGTGTTGCCAAAGAAAGCAAAAACGTGAACCCTGACTCGAGGATACAGCCAGGCTGCTTGATGTGCGCTGATAACTCCACGCTTGTCACCCGATCGATACCGCGTTTCCAAAAGCGGGATCAGCCAGCATATCCCGCCCGGGGCGGGGGGACTTTCCCCCGTAACCAGCACCCGGGACCCTCCGCCCCCGGCCGCACTCCCTGCCCCGACCTCCCGCCCCACCAGCTCAGCCGGCGCGCTTTCCCTTCCGCCCCTCTCCGCCTCCTCCTTCTCCTACAGAAGCGGCAGGTTCTCCCCAGGCGGGGGGACGAGAGCGAGGGGCTCGCACAGCCACCGGTAGCGGCTCCTGTGCCGTGCTGAGCCGAGCCGAGGCGAGCCGAGGCGAGCCGAGCCGCGCCGAGCCAGGCTGTGCCTTGCCAGAGTGAGCGGAGAAGAGTCGGGCCGAGCCGTGCCAGAGAAAGAAGAGCCGTGTCGAGTCGAGCCGTGCCAGTGAAAGCGGAGCCGTTCCGAGCCGAGCCGTGCCAAGGAAAGCAGAGCCAAGCCGAGCGGGGCCGGACAGCACTGAGACGATCCGGGCAGCGCCGATCCCATCCGAGCCGGTGCTGCCCCCGCGCCTGCAGCAGGAGGCGCTGCCGGGCGCCGCTGCGCCCGCGCCGGGCTGCGGGCCGGAGTCCCACATTCCCCGTGCCAAGTGCCGGGGAGCGGGGGTTGGACGTGCGCTCTCGGCTCCTCCCTCCCGCCCCGCTCTCCCAGCAGCAAAGTAACTCCGGAGTACGAGGGGAGTCGGTGCCTCTGCCGCCGCGCTCGTCGCGCCGCAGACGGCTGCCCCAGCGGGCGGCCCCGGGGCCAGCGGGCGCCCCTCGGCGCGGGGGTCTCCTGGCGAGGCGCCGCGGCGAAAGGGGCGGGCGAGGCGCGCTCCGCCCGCCGCCGCGGGCCGGGGCAGCCCCGGCCTCTTTCAGAAACTTCTCCGCAAGTCGGCATGGGCAGGGGGGCCGGCGCCGCCGCCTCGCTGCCGCTGCTGGCGGCGCTCGCCCTGCTGGCCGGCCGCTCGCCCGCCCTGCTCGGGGCGGCCCGGGCCCAGTTCTCCGCAGGTGAGTTGTTGCTCGGCGCCCAGGTAAGGGCGGGCGGCGCGGCTGGGTCGCGCCGTGCTCGGGGTGCGCGCCGGCAAAGGAAGGAGAGGGGGTTGCGGGGGGTCGCGGGTGGCACTGGTCCGGGTTCCCGCCCCGAGGAGCGGCGGTGGGGCTGCAGAAGGGCCGCCCCACACCTCCATCCCCTCCGCTCTGCGGGGCGAGGTGCGGCGGGGTGGGCGACCCGCGCGTGTGCTGCCGGCGCGAGGCTTGCAGGGGCGGGCAGAGCGCGGGCTTCGGGCACCTCACAAACTCCCCTTCCTCCCCTCCTCCTCCTTCTCCCCTCCGGGCAGCCTCCCAGGTGCCGGCGGTGCTGGCGGCGGGGCCGGAGCTGCTCTCTCCCCTTTCCCTGCTCAAACTTTTCCCGGCGTCTCCCTGCTCAGCGCAGGGGGCGCAGCCCGCGGGGCGCCCCGGCCGCTCCCCTCGCCCCGAGGCGTGGGGCGGGAAGGCAAGGGCTGCCGCTGGCCAGCGGGATCCCCCCCTTCCCACTCGAAAAAAAGATTGGTGGGCGAGAAAGGGGAGGGAAAGCACTATGTAGGGCCGGCGTCTGTTTTGTTTAAAAGCCGAGAATTTCTTGCCCCTTCCCCCGCCCGGCCCACGGCACGGGGTTTTGCGGAATTAAAGCCCTTGGGGCCGGGCGGTGGGAGCTGCGGCCGGTGCGGCAGTGAGTTGTTGGCCCCAGGAGAACCTCGGGGCAGAGAGCCCGGGGCTGAAGCGGTCGCTCCGGGCAGAGAGGGGAGGCAGCATCTCCTGTGCTGTGCCGGGGCGATGCGGGGCAGTGGGGGGTCGTGTGCGGGACCCTCACCCCCATCTCCTCCTTTATGAAGCACCCTTCGTTTGCTTGGGGTGAAGCTTTATCGTGAACGGGTTCTTCTTATTTTTTACGGTGTGAAGTATCACGCGAATGACCAGCTGACTAGCTGAAATAGACTTCAGGCTCTTATTTTTCTTTTTCTGGTTTCCCGCTCCCTCCCCTCCTCCCCCCTTTTAAATAGTACTTGCAATTGCACCGGGTGCATTAATTCGACAGGCGTTTGAAGCCTTTATCATAGGATACTGATTTGAAAACTGCCATTAATAAAAGTATCTGCACTCATGAGACTTCGAAGCATGGTTTTCATAAGGATTGATGTGTAGTTAGGGGGCTTTTTTTTCTTTTCCCCTTGGTTCTCCTATAAATTAGTTTTTAATTGAGACATGTGAGATGTGTCGTTGATTAAGAAATGTGCTGAAGCAATGCTGGTCTGAACAGATTACATGCCTCCTTATGTGTCTGACTTCGGTGTGTATAATTTAATGTCTGAGTATCAGAATTGTAAAATTATGTAAGCACCTACAAGCCCTTTACCACAGGAAGGGAAATGTACCATATAGCAGCTGGTGTGTTATAGGAACAGGTAAAACAAAATATTCCCAAGCATAATATCTTTTCATTCAAAACCATAGTGAAATCAGACCAGTGATTTTTGCTTTACTCTGACTCGTCAGGCTAATGTTAACACCAAAGGTAACACTTACGTAAAGATTTTTTTTATGAGCTTGTTCACTGGTGTAAGAACAGTAGGAAGTTCTGATAACTTATATGGTCCGTGGTATTTTATGCTGAAAATGTGGCATCCAGCCCATTTTAGAATTGCAAGTGCAAGCAGTCAGGTTGGTACCGTGGGGTATGTGTTAGGTAAATGGAGAAGAATGTTGAATATCCTTCTGACCAGAGCAGGTGAAGCTTGTCGAAGAGTTGAAGAATTGTATCTAGGAAACATGAGATTTTGTGTGTGTGTGTGTGTAGCATGTCAGCAGATAGAGACTTTAGTTTCTATTGCCAAGTATCAAAAATGCTGGTGTATTGTACCAGTTGGAGGTTTATTAGTTGGAGACACAGACTTTTTTGAAGCTTTAGCGAAACAGACTTGTCAGTAGCTGGTTCTTTCAGTGTACTCAGCTTAAGGTATGGTTCTTGGGCTTTTATGAGATACTTTTGATATCTGCAAGTGGAACTGTCCCTACTGAATTTGATAACTAACACAAATTTTGTTTTTGTTCCTTATTCTAAGCCAGTCCCTGAAGTGTGTGTCTGTGTGTGTTTGTGATCCTGTTGATGAGACATCTTTATCCTGGTGTTAGTGAATGCAGAACACAAAGGTTTGGATTCATATGTCTGTTCCAGTGAGAGCCATTCTGTAGCCTACAATGAGATATTTCTGTGTTTAGTGCACACTGGAGCATCTGTTTTCTTCCTGGTCATCTCTGCTGTTTAACATGAGTACTGTTTTTCAATCATCTTTTTTTGACTGCCTTTCCCACTCCTCACTTTAATATTACAACCTGTACTTTTCCAGGTTAAACTACATCTAACTAGTTGTCAGCTTTCTTTATATTAATAGTCTTCTTGTCTGAATTGTAAGAATTTTAAACTGTTAATTTTTCTTTTCATTTATGAAGCTGTTAATTCAGGCTGGACCTTTCACAAATCTCTCGCATTGTAATTTGATTTTTATTTCCTCTTTATGATGCTCTGTACTACTCATGAGCATGAAAGATTGCCAGATACAGAATTCTTCATTAAAATTTTGACATGTTTATTAAGGGTCTAATCAAATTATAGAGTATGAATTTCTTGGCCTTTTTCAGGAGCTGTGTGGGATAGTTTGTTGTGCGTTCTTCTTCCTAACATATTCTGGGAAAGCGAATGAGAAGGAGCAGCAGCAAGTTAGGAAAAGGAACAAGATACATCTTGTAATTTGTTGCAGTCTTAGAAATTGTGCTTGTATATCTTCTCCGGCCCTTAGCACATAATTGAAATATTGTATCTTTTGTCTTTCTCCACAGATTTCGATTGAAAAAAACCCAAGCAAACAAAACCCCAAGCAGCTTCTATCTGTGTCCCCCCTTCCTCCACCTACCTCCTCCCTGCCCCAACACAGCCATAATCCTCAGTGTAATGTTTTCTGGTCTCTGTAGATTGTTTCTTTACACCGCTGCTTTCCATGACCCTTCAACTTGGGTGCGTGCCTGTCAGAATCTAGGCCAAAATGTTTTGGCAGTGTGTTCTCTGTTGAAGTCTAGCTATTCCTTATATAGCACCTCCTTTCATCTGCAACTCCTACAGTTTGATAAAGAACAAGTTCAGCTTGTTTTCACAACTCAATCACTTTAAACTTATATTTCTTGAATATTATTTTTAGCAATTTGCATGTTTTCAAATTTGAAAAAAAAAAAAACCAAGGAAATATTTAAAAAAAATTTTTGAAGAATGCTGCTGGCTTGTCAACTAGCTCATAGAAATATGCATTGCACTGCCTCTGATGGTGTCTGTGCAAGTGTGTGGGTTTTTTTAATACTAAATAAAAGTTATGAGGATAAAAACTGTAGAAATGCATGAGCTTACCTAAAGCTATTTAACCATGATATTTCAGATCATAGGGATAGTTAAGCATAAAAAGAACTGTATGTTTTACACGTTTGAGTCATTTATTAGGGTAGGTATTCCTCAGACTTTCTCATGCAAAGTCATTATTGTCACAAATAAACAGACAAGAACAAATATTTCTAGGGTAATATTTTTCTCTTCCCCTGATAAAATAGTTAGATTCTCTCCCAAAGGCTGGCTATAACTCAGAAATTTGATATGATAAAGTAGATGTTATTTGTTTTATAAAAATTTGTCATTAAATATACTTAGAGAAATATATGAAAATCATAGCAAGCATATCTATTATTTGTAATCATGTAGTAGGAGAAAGTGAGGGCTTTTTGAAAATGTTTAGAAATACTTGAAAGTAATTAAACTCAAACCAGCCCTTTGCTGCCAGAACAGCAAAGGTTACTTCAGTCTTATTTTTTCCTTGAATGTGCTACAATTAGCATGTGATATACAGGAGGCACTGGTGTAAGTAGGCGTGTATGTATAAGAGACTTCTCAGTAGCTTCCCCCCCACCAACAAGCTGCTAAAATGTATTGACAAATTATATGGAAAATGAGTGAAATTAAAAATGAAATTGCTTTCTTGCTTTCACCCCCTCCTTCTCAAATATTTTCCTTTCCTTTATATATTCAGCTCCTTCCATGGCACTGTTGGTTCACAGATCACTTGTTTATCTGTATTTTCAGATGCAAGATTACATTTAAAAAATCAATATAAATTTTCTAAGTGGAACTTAACTGATTAAGATGAAATTGGAAGCACCCAGAACATGATGACCCCGGAAGTCTTGTTTAGTCCCTTTTGTCTGAGAAATCACAGTACTGCTTAAGAACTTTGGTAGTGATGTACACAGTGCATCTTAAACCGGGCAGATGCCCTTGTTTAAGATCTACTTATGATAATTAAAAATAAAAAATAAAAGAATCAGAATGGGAAAATCTGCACATGATCAGGTGAGAGGTCCACCTAGCCTAGTATCCAGTCTCTGATGGTGGGCACTCAGGGAAAGGGGTGTTTGGCAAGGCGAGTGACTTCTTTGGAGTACTGTCTGTCCACAGAGACAATGTGTTGGTGTTTTATACTGTAAGTGGATTCTTGTAACCACGATCGTGCCTAATGATGTTTTCAGCCTGGATTGTTTTTAGCATTTGCCTCACTTTGTGGCAAGGAATCTATAGGTTGTGTAGAAAAAGCTTTGTTTTTAAAATTGCTGGTTGTATTTCACATACGCTAGCTCTTGTATTAAAAGATGATTAATCATTTCTTCCATTTCATGCCACACATGATTTTTTCCACCCTGTCTCAACTATTCTAGTCAGAAAAGTCCAGTTACAGCCACTTGCTATGAAGGTACCATTCCATATCTTCTTTTTATCCTTTATTAGCTTTCTCTTCTCTTTCTGTTCCAGTTCTACATTGCTCAGAGTATCCAAGACACGGCTGCCTGATGGATTTATATAGCACTTAATAATGATTTCTGTTCTGTTCCCTATCTATAGGGATAGTGGTCATTCCTGTCATATGCTAGGCTTTTTTGACCATTTATCTTGCTTCTGGTTCTGAGCTGATGCTTTTATGGAACTACCCATTTCATTACTGAAGAGCTGAGATATTGCAGTTAAATGATGGACTGTGGGGTGGCTGTGTCAGTGGACTGCAGGACCCTTGGGAAGGAGAGAGTCTTTGAACTTTGAGTCCGCCCTTTTGGAGGGTGGAGAACTTTTAAGCAAGGCTCTTGAAGAGCCTTGTTTGGGAGAGATACCTGGTTAACGCTTACCACTGTGGTTTGCCTCTTTCTCTTTTCGAAATGCTCTTGTTAATACAAGTGAATTAAAAAGAGTTTATCGTCTTCCATGTAAAGATTGACAGTATCTGGATTAACATGTAGAGAGATCTGCAGCACTGCTGTAGAGTTGCTTCTTGCTGTGGAGTCTTTATGGTGTCTTTGTATGACTGCTTTAGCTGGTAGACCTTTAGGTCATCTTACCTCCCAGGAGTTGGATATGTGACTGAGTGTCAGCTTTGCTTTACATTAGCATCTATTTTGATGAAATCTCTACTCTTCCTTTTGCAACAAACATCCTGTTGAATATGTAATAGGAAGCTTCCAAAAAAATCACTTTAGTCCTGATAGATAGCTGAGTCAGTCAGGACACACCTTGTGTTTTCATGTGCTGGTGGAATCCCATCTGTCATAGCTTAGCATTGTCATGAAAAGATGCCTTTGTAGTGCTGTTCCCAGAAGTGTGCACTCAGATTTGCAGCTTGAGTTGCAATCTGCCAATGCTATTAAGCTAATTTAAATTATGCTGCCACAGAGGGGGGCATTTCTATCACTTGAATAGCTCTCTGGTCTTTGCCTGTGCTAGATCTGGCCACCATGTGGCCTGTGGATGAGTTGGTTATAGCTTTGTGTGAATCTTCTTGAAGGAAAGATGGGGGCTTGGGATTAGTTCCCTTTTAGCAGATGTGGAGTCATTTAAGTTTGATGTATGGGAGGATGAGGGCTTATGGTAGGAAGGCTTGGTTTGACAGCTGTAATTGCAGTGCAGCTCATGTAAGGTGAATGTGGCACTGTTTTGATCACACTGGCTGTGTGCTCTTCTCACAATGCCGGCACTTTGTTCACCCAAGGATGTACAAGGAGCAGGCAGGAGAGCATGGATTGGGATGTGAAGAGAGGCCCAGTGCTCCCCCCTGAAGCTGGAGGGATTAGACTGGGTGAAGGTGGTTGATGCTGCATTCTGGCTGACTGTACACCAACTGATGGTAGGGTGCTAGTGTTTCTGACATGCATCTTTGAGTAAACTGGACTTAACTGTGTTCTTTTGTTATAATAGATAGCTAAGGCATTTATTACATAAGTATATAAATAAGGATTATGAGGTTGTTGTGACACCCTGTTTGGGGCACAGCAGGAATTGGTTTAAAGCTGGGTTCGGAATCACATCTTTCCGTGCGTGATCTGTCCTTCCCCATCCTGTGGGGTGTTTAAATAGGTCATAAGACATGTGGATATGGGTAGAAGAAGAAAAATGGCCATGATTTCAAAAGGCCAGGGTGAGCCAGTTGAGGAGCAGTAAATGGCATTGGTAAAAATTTTGTATCATCTGGCTGACAATAAAGTCCTGCTGTACCTAATTTTGTAGGTCAGATAGGCCTTTACCTTGTGCTGCTTCCTGGCAAACCTTGACTACAAGTGGCTTTAAATTAGTAGTTTAAAACTATGCAAATGACCCAATCTGAAGTCACCTATAGTGCATTGCTAATGTGTAGTTTTGAGTCACAGTCTGCTCTTACCAGGAAGCTATATAGTTGAAAGCTGTGTTTGCATTTTCTAGTCATTTTGTAATTATTAGAAATTAATAGATACATACTGAAGTGTTTTTCTGAACAAGAAGTTATTAGTATCTCTGTCAACTCAATACTCTGTTTAAATGAACAAGCAAAAAGCTGCTTGCCTTCTTTTAAGGGACTTCTTTTAGTTGACTTAATATCTGACACATTTCTCTGTAAATAATCTGCGTTTGTCCTTTGAAAGGTAAAAGCTAAGTACTGATCAGTGAATGTGAAACAAGTTTTTAGGTTTGCTTTTTGTTAGTGAAATTTAGTTACTGTGGAAGTTAGAGTTTTTATTCACAAATATCTACATGTATTCAGTTAAGAACCATTTATTTGTTGATCTAACCATATCTATTTTGTGATTTGTCATGGCCAAATCTTTACCTTAACAGCCTTTGCACTGTTTTATTTTAAACAGTCTAAAATATCCAACAGGATCTCATATGTTTCTTAGTAGTGAAACAGTGAAATTATGTCAGAGTTTTTTGGTTTTTTTGGTTTTTTATGGAAGACGGCACATGAAAAGTTCTGTGAAGTTGTTAACCAAGATAATTTCTACTGTTGACAGATAAAGTGGTTGTAGAATTGAGACTGTAGAACTGAGCCTCAACAGAGGCAATGTATCCTTAAAGCACTGGGTGGACGATGAGGAATTTGATCAGGAAAATTTGTTGCAACATCTGTAAAACGTATCTGTACTCTAGGGTAGGAACATAGCATAAGCATATAGGAGGAAGACCCACCGTAGAGTAGTAAATGACATATAAGTGATACAATAGTCTCTGGTTAAAAACATCTGAGTATCCTTATAAAACAGGGAACAAGGCTGGCCACTGCCAAAAGGAAGGAGGTCTTCCCCAAAGTCACAGCAAATGTTACAGCAATGGGGCAACTTTGTACTGATAACTTGGAGTCACTTTCTCAAGCAGAATAGGCTGCAATTATAAACTTATTTTCCTGTAGTTTTAAAATCTGTGACTGCATTAGGGTTTTTTGCTGGCATAGATATATTTCCTTATAGATTTGTGTTTTTGATTTCCCCCTCCTGAAATTACTCAATGGCAGGTGTGCAAACAAACAAAAAACTGTGTGGATGAGGTCTAAAACAGATTTGCTTGTCTAATAGTCCAGAGGGGACAAAACAAAACCAGACTAAATAAAACTCAAACCCACAACAGTATTTTCCATAAGACTGAACTAACCTTTTACATGTAAAAACTTGTTTTAAACTAGAAGGGGCTGTGCATGGGCTTGTCAGGCATTTGTTCTCTTAAGAAGGTCATATGTTTATGGAATTAGCTCATATTTACAATAGTACACAAAGTATATGCCTCAGTAAAAGATTTGAGGGACTTAATTTCTTCAGGATTGATGCTGTGAAAAAATTAAATTCTTTTCCCAGTACTAAGGGTAATATGATCTTATTTTTGTTAGCCAGTGTATGAAAAATTGGACCCTTCATTTTGTCAGAACGTCATTTACTTCTGCTACTGCTTACTAAAAACATGTGATTATATTTACTGAGTAGCAAAAGAAGCCATTTCTCAACTACTGTGTCATAAAATTAATTCTACTGACTTATGAGACACTATTGAATACTTTAAACCCAAGTTCTGTTGCAATTAAATTATGCTATGTTCATTCTAATTATTGCACACTGGTTACTCAATTTATTCTGAGGTGGAGTTGTATGCTTTCTTTTGTAGGTAAACACTTGTTCTGTAACAGTAAAAATGACTGATGAATATTAACCAGAACAGAAAAATACTATGAAGAACAGTTGTGGCTGTAGTTCAAATGAATTCAAAACTGCTCAGAGTTAAATTTTTGACTGGATAACTGACTTCTTGAACTATTTTTTTGTATTACTGTTTCCCAGTAGAGGTTGTGTTTATTTGTGAGTTCTATAGTGCAGTTATGATATCTGTTCTTTTAAAATGATTTATGGTTTTAAGTAAAAAAGAAAAAAAAACTTTGAAATTTTAGGCTGCTTTTGTCTTCTTCCCTACAGTGAAAAATTAAAATTATAAGACCTGGTAGAGAGTTGTCCATTAGAAAAATGCTCTCATTTGATATTTTGACACTTCATTATATAGTTATCATCTCTATGTGGTATTAGGCTGGAGTAAGATCAAAATGTCTTAGTTTTCCTAATGTTATCCTGTTTGCCTGTTCTTTGTAAATGTGAAAGCATTTATCAGACATGAGAGTGCTGAAGAAATGTGTCTGAGTTTGTGACTTCATACAGCAGAGATAAGTTCTCTGTGCTGACTGCCATTACTGTACTTAAAATGCTTTGAAGGGATGATTTCTTAAAATCTACTAACCCAAAATACCAAAGGCAGTTTTATATTTTGTTCAACTCCTGATTCCTTTGAAGAAATGCATTTTTACAATTGTAGAAGATACCTGAAAAAAATACCTCTCAAATTAGTATGCTTAAATCTGCATGTTGCATATGTTTTAAGTAGACAATACATGCCAAACATTGTTTTGTTAACTTTTCACTGCGATTTGTCATAAGTTGTAAAGACGAGATAATGGTGTTGACTTAAAAATAATGTTAAGTAAATGAAAAAACTCCAAGTAAACTCAGAACTACCCAATGCTCCCATAATCCCTTCCCCCATCCCTGTAGAAAGAAGTGGATTATCATTTTCCCACTGTTCTCATGCTCCTTGACCCCTCCCCCCAGTTTTTTTAATCTCCTTGTCTGTCCTTGTGTTTTGTTGGAAGAGTTTTATGTCGATGTTAAAGTTTTGTGCCATAAGTGAAGGGGGAGGCAAGGTAAATGAGATTCCTTACTCAAAAATGGTTAATCAGTATAAATATCATTAGATTGTTCAGGAAGTTTCTGTGTTCCTTTGCTTAACTCCTTAGCTGTACATGTCTTTGTTGACATGACAGTGTTGTTTGGTGCATTCCACGTTCACTTTTCAGGCTTGAAAATTTCCAGTTAAAGAGGCTTTCCACTCATACATGAAATGTAATGAAATGGTCTTTTCAGTTTTTTTCCTTATTCAATTCAGAAAATATTCTTTTTGCAGTTAGTTTTTACTAGTAATCTGTCCCAACTCAACTCGTGAAAATACTAGAAATCGCAAACTCATTCCACAGGCTTGTCAGCTCTTCATCATGTGAATGTTTTGTGTGTGTGGTCTTGTTTAGTTCAAAAGGTCTATTTATATTAAGTTTCTTGTATTTGTAAGTATCTGTGGGGTTGGCTTTCCTTTCTTGCCACCTTTTCTTCAAGATAGTATGATAAACTATTCACAACCCCCACCCCCCAGAAAACCCTTCCTCTGTTTGCTCTGTGTACTTAAAGCTATAACGTATGTACATATGTAAGTGTGATTTAAAGAAAGACTATTTGCAGGTGAGACCAAAACCCTTAGTGTATGATAATTTGGGTTTCTGAATCAGTTGAAATGAAGCTTGGTAATGAAAGGGAGTACAATTTCCCTGGTAAACACAGGCTAAACAGAGGGGTGTAATGTCATAAAGATTTAAAGACTTTTTTTTTCTCTTGTTATTTTTATTTTTTTCCTTTTTTTTCCTACTTAGGCAGCTGAAAGCTGTCAGTGAGAAGTTGTCAGTCAAATTGGTTTTTTTCTTTTTGAATATTGAAAGTTAATATTTTTAAACCAATTTGTTTAGTAGTTACTGACTTTGGATGCCATTAATAGCCAAGCTGGTTAGCTTTTTCCTTTCATAAAGTTAGTTCAATGATTTAATGCTTTGATTCACCTTGCATAAGTGGGAAGGTGTTGTTGCATCCTTAGGTGGTGTGTTACTCCTAGTACTTTTTTTTCCCAATCTTTTTCTTGTGTTTTTTTTTTTTTTTTTTTAGTACTTTTTTTTCCCAATCTTTTTCTTGTGTTTTTTTTTTTTCCCTTTTTTCTTTTTCCTTTCCTTTGAAATCCCTGTATGCTGATTTGGTTAAATACTGCAGTGTAGGTTAACAGCTCCTTATGAGTCATGCTGAAGGCATGAAGTGCTTTCAGGTCTGCAGTTCTTTCCAGGGATGAGTGAGTTCCTGGCCAGTTTGTGTATCCTGTTGTCTGCACAGCAGCAGTTAACCATTAGACTCAGTTTATAAGTTGTTTTAAATGCATTGAAGTAAATTTACTAAACAGCTTTTTTTTTTGGTCATGATTGATTCCTCTGGATCACCTATCTGTATTTTTTTTAAGTTTATACTCTGGATGTTCAATTCTTTTGGTGATTTATTGGTGTTTCTGTCAACTGTTGAACCAGGAGTTGTGTAAAGTGACCTGCATTTGGGAAGGGCAAGATAATGCTCTCATTTAGAGAGACTGTACAGATGTTCTCTATGAGCATTCAGAAGAGGGGAGTCTGTACATTACTTTCAGGTTGATAGAAACCATGTATTTTAAAATCTTTGGTCTGAGCTTTATGGGCTATGTGATGAGGCTGTGAACCTGAAAAACTAGCATTTGTGATTAATAATGACGTTTGCAGACCCTAGGAGTACTGAAATAATCTGTTGGATTGCTTTGCTTGCATAGTGATGGTATCCAGATGCTAAGTATAAATATCTCTCTCTGTTTGCTTAAGCATGGAAATGGGAATGAAAACAAGTACTAGACAGTTTGTGTTTCTGGGAAATAATTTTGGCCATCCATCTCTTCAAACAACTACTCTTCACTTGTCACCTGAAAGCAACTTTAAATAATCCATGGGTGAGTCTTATTCTATGATAATGAAGTTAAGAGAATTAGAAATGGAAGTGAATATTTGAGTAAAATAACAACAAAAAACCCCCTACTGAGCTTAAATGTGAAGCATTTGCGTTGTGAACCTAAGCAAACCCAACATTAGCAACTGAAACAAATGCCAAAGAAAATGCTCAAATTTACTAAGTTTCTATATTAGGCAGTCCCCAGAGGACACAGGAACAAGTGAATGAAGTTAGTTAATGTTTATTTATCTCTCCAATAAAATAAGAATTTTATTCACTCTTGAGGTGCACTGCAGTACTGACGTTGTTTACCAAATAGACAGTTTTTTAAGTTTTTACCAAATACTGTTTCCACGTCTCTGCATTTGTAGTGCCAGCAACAAAGCTGTAGTGGAAATTAGTTTTGAAGAATTTTTTGCCATGAAGACCACTTTGAAAATGGGAATAACATAATATACTCTTAATTTGATTTATGAAATAGAGGGGAGGCATAAGTGCACTATTTCTTTCTTGTTATATCATCGAACTCCAAATACTTACTTTTAGAGGACTTCTCTTAAAGGAAAAGCAACTGCTCTTTTGTTGGTTTGAGGACAAATGTACGTTCTGGGATCACAATTTTGTAATAAAACCCTCCTTAAAACATAAAGATCCCAGATCTTCTTACATATTCTTCCATGTCACCTCAGTTATTGTCTTGTGGCTCAGGATTGAGTCCTGTGATGGTGGCAGCCTTTCAGCTATGAAAACAAAACAGAAGATTTGAAGAAGAAAGTGTAAAATTAAACAGGGGTGGAAGGGTCTGTAAATCCATTGTGAAATTCTTGAAGTTGATGAGTTTCTTCAGAACTGTGCCATCAATGAGGAGGATGGCCTTTTTTTTTTTTTTTTGATAAGACACAAAATGTGGACTGAGAGTGGAAGGAAGTTAAGGCCATCCTTGTTCTTGCTCTTCAGCTTTTGGTACTTTAGGAATAACTCATGTTTCATCATTGTCTTGTTACACTGACAGTTGTAGGTGTGTGGGCAGCAATACATAAAATTTTAAACAATGCCACTCATGCTCTATGTTGACAGCATCACCAGGTGAAACAGCACAGAAAAACAAACCAGCATACCTGCCTGTGGGATGAATGCCTTCTTGTTAAGATTTCGTGGCTCTGAGCTATGAGTAGGGAGGGGGTTTTTGTAATTTTCCTGGTAATTCTCAAGTTTTTTCCATGCTTCTGCTCAGCTTTTGTTTTATTGGTGTGGGGTTTTTTAAACTCCCAGATCAGGGTACCTTTATCTTCCAGTTTACTATATTAAAAAGGCCTTGTCAAGGAGGACTCCAGGTAAAACTGGTTTCTGTTTATTTCCTAATCCTTTTTTGAGACATTCTGCATCCAAGATGACTGTGTCTTGTTTATCACAGTATTCTTCTTGACCTTCTTTTATATTCTCTCTTATCTGCTTGTTTACTGTATGCCCACTGTAGTAATGAAGCATCTGATTAAATTTGCATTTCTTTGTGTAAGAATTAAGAAAGAGAAGGCAGTATGTGGCCTCAGTATTTAAGCAAAATGGGTCCTTCTTATGTAAAATATTACTTTGGCTATGTTTAGGCCCAGAGGAGTTGCTATTTCCTTACACTTTTGAGTTGAGAACACAATTAAAAAAAAAAAGTGGGATTACTGTCATCTGTCAGGGGAAAAAGTAGAGAAAGTGTAACAACATTAAGAACATTAGAGTTGCACATATTAAAAATTTCAGTCTAAATAAGTTGTAATTAAGAGGCTTTGCCTTTAGCAGTATAAAAGATAAACTACCAATGATTGTATCTTCTATGTAAATGTTCAGTAATTGATGTATAGCTCGTAAGTGGACCCAGTGGCTGTTTGAGGAATGTGTTTATACATGGTAGAATATATAAATACTTCTAGGTTCCCTGGAGTATTTTTGGTTTCTTTCATATATGATTGATCAGTTTACCTAAGACATTGAGTAGTTTGTTCTCAGACACAGTTTACAGATTCTGGCTTGATGAAATGTTATAATAGCAGGAGATCAAGTGTACAGGCAAAGAAGATATTCTTAATGGGGAACTGTAATCAGTGTTTGAAAACTGGCTAATGAATTGCAGAAGATAGCAGCCTAGCAGACAGACAGCCATAAGGACTATGTATGACAGTGCAAATGCATGGTAAAATTAAATGAAATCAAACCTTGGATAAATGTTCGGAAGTGTAATTCAGTTTGCTTTCCAAAAAGTTTTGAATTGAAGGCTTGGATAAGTAGGAAGGCATCCTTTTTTAATTTAAGCTTTTAACTTGAATGGCTGTGAATATAAACATGAAAAAATAATTTCCAAAGAGAAAATAATGCTGTGTTTGGGTAGGGTTGTCTGCACACTTAGCTGCGTGGTATGTTGTTCTTGGACTCTTATGAACTGCTACAGCAGGAAATTAGAAGAATTTTGCCCATTTTATCTGTGACACTAGTATCTTCCAGGACAATTCTGTTTTTCTGTGTCTTAGAAAGACTGTGGCTGTATCTACGTTGACAAGCAATTTGGTGCAAAGATGCTGACTTGAAGCATTAGGAAATGTGAGACACTTGGAACCATTGCATGTGGTGCAGCCAGGCAGGAGTACCTCAGATTTCATGATCTTTTCCTGTAGGCTAATCCTGTCTGGTGTCTTGTGTTCCTATGGATCTCATGGTACTAACTTTGAACCAAGCTTCCCTGAGAAGTGTTGGAGCACTTCAGATGTGGAGTTTCTGGTTTGCTCTTCTCTGAGTGTGGTGGCAAAGTTCATGTGTACAAGAACTGTGCAGAGAAACAAACTAATGGTAAACAGAGGTAATCAGGGCATTTATTTTCCTTCTCTTTTGAACCAAATTCCCAACACAGGTACAGCTTATTAAAAAAAAAAAAAAGGTAGAACATTAGAAAGGCTCCCTACAGGAGAGTATATAAAAATCAGTGGGATAAGAAGTTGAAGAGAAACGTGCTCTGAAAAATTAGCAATATTTTTGAAATCATGTCTCTTGCCCTTTCTACATGCATCTATGTTGTGGTTTTAACATGTGACTAGTAGGCTTTTCAAGTAGTGAGCTGATAGGAGACTAAGATAATGATGATGTGTTAATTTAGTGATGAGCGTTTTCAAGGCAGGGAAGCAAACCTTGCAGGGAAAACGGAAAGTTTGTTTAGATAGTAACATTAAATACCATATTCGTATAATGCTCTGTGGTCGGTGTAAAGAGCAAAGATATGGTCTCAAAATGTTTGCGGTAGATGTCATGCAAGCTGAAGATCTCTGTTTTCCTCTCTGAGATTCTGTTGCCCCTAATGAGACTTTTATTTGAGATACCTGAAATATTTTAGGCTCATGATGTTCCTGTGATTTCTGCTGTACTACACCCCTCATTTTGCTCAAAGAGGACTGTACTCCCAGAGACTTGATTGTCAATCAGAAAGGGTACAATAGGGCATTATGCTTTAATTTCTTATGCTCTAACTTATATCCTAGTTTGTTACATAGGTGTGTGGTTATCCCATCCTTCAATGGGTGAGTGAAAGTACAAAAAAACGAGGCTGCGCAAAATTACACCTCGCTGAGAGAACTAGTCCTTAATAAGGCACGCACTCTCAATGTATTTGCAAGTAGTGTTGATGGTAATAATGCCTATTAACAATGACACCAATAACATCTCCACCTGGCAATAACATCAGTTATACTACAACGATTTTGAGGTTAATGGTTGGTAAAAGGAATCAAACCAGTAGTTTTCCTGTGAAAACCTCTGAAAAGAGGCAGGGAAGGGAGAGGGAAGACTTGTTGAGAAGAATGAAGTAGAATATATTAAACCTGAAAGAGGAATATGAATCAGAAGAAATTAGAATTAAAATAAAAATTGACCAGAAGGGGGGGAGCTGTGTGCTAAGGCCAGCTGAGATGTCTGCCCCTATGGAGTTTAATATCTCAGTATGTGTGAAGACTGTGATCTGGAAATGAGATTAAAACAAGAATTGACCAGAACTGGGAGATGAACCATTGCACTTCACAGACATGTCCACCCCCACAGAGATTAATATCACACAGAATAAGGAAAATGTGATTTGGAAAAATGATAAACATGCATTCACCATACCAAGGAGATATCTTATAGGACATGGATAGGAAAAAGCCTTGACTTTATTTCAGAGACTAATGCTCTGTTGTCAAATAGATTCTTCCAAGGCCATTTGAACATTTTACTTTAGCAGACTTAGCAACAAAACTACTATTGAATGTTTTATTAATGTTGCAAAGCAAATTGCGGCAAGTTCACTCTTCTCATATTTAATCCTCTTTCTTATACAGTAACTAATAAGCAGATCAGATTTCTGATTAAGCAATGGAGGATCGGTGTCATTATTGACATATGAGACAGTTTTTTCTACCTCTGTCATTTCAATAGCTCCTGAAAGCATGGAGTTTCAGAGGTTAGATTGCCCTTTAGGAGGAGGGAAGTGCAAAGTTTTCACAGTTTATATTTATCTATTAGAAAACTATGTAATTTATTTATTTTTATTTAGCACTTCAACCTTTATTTAGCACACAATCTTTTTTCAGAAAAAAGGTAGGTGTGTGCTTACTTTGAATCTATTAGAACGAGTGACACTTTCCTTTAAATGCCAGCTCTTACTCAAAATATTAGAAGTCAGAGAGGTAAAAGTGTATAAAACTAGTCATCTCAAAATACAATTCCAGATGAGATATATTTGGTTACACATTGGGGATATCTGATGATGGAGAAAAATTTTCATTCTTCCCCTGCGTCCCCAATTTTTAGCATCAAAACTTTCAGGTGTATAGGTTTGCTTTAGCTAGAAGTCGTGTGAACTATCAAAGGTGTGTGTTTCACTAGGCACTCAAAAGAAAAGCATAATTGTAATTCATGTTATAGTCACAATGCCTGTGCTACTACTCATTCCTGTCTCTCAATTTTCAATGCCAGTTTTTTAATGGAGGATGACCTGTGCTCCTGTTTCTGATGGGGACTGTCTGTTGTTGAAGTGGCACAATTTACAAAGTGAGTCATGGCATCTCTGTCTTCTACTGTGGTAATAAGGACATATGGTATGTTACTGCAAACCAGAATAGTTTGGGGTTGATAATTTAATTTTGAACGGAGTTGTGAAGGGCATCTGGAGCAAGAACATCAGTGTATGGGCCAATCTCACCAGGAGGAATACCTGTGGGTGCAGGCTGCATAGTGGCTGGGTGATGGCCGTGAAATAAAGGGATTTGGGGTTGATAGCTGGCTGAGTACTTCTGTGGGATTTGCCTGCTTTTGTGGGGTTTTTAGTTTGTTTGTTTTTGTGAGCAAAGCGAATGGCACATGGGCTGCACTGAGAGGAGTGTAGCTGGCAGACTGTGGCAAGCTGTTGTCCCCATCTACTCAGTGCTGGTGAGGTACGTCTGCAGTATTTTGTTGGGAATTGTAACTCTTACCCTCTCCCAGGTCAAGAAAGCATGTCTGTCTGACATGGGAAGCTGAAGTCTGTTGAGAAGCTGATGAAGTTGAGAAGGTTGATGAAGTTGGGGCCTGGATGGTGTGACCTAGATGGTGTGATCTATAAGGGGTACCTGAAGGGAGCTCAGCTTCTTTGGTCTCAAGATGAAGAGTAAGGGGATAATCTTAACAGGAAGTTGCAACAACTTGAAGAGTGATTATGAAGATGACAAAGCAGCAAATAATACAGCAAATGGCAGTACATGCAAATTGCAGCTTTGGAGGCTCAACTTGGGTACTATAAAACATTGCTCATGTGGAGGAGGGTGATGGAGCAGAACACACTGCCTGGGGTGTGTGGGACTCCTAAGTCCATGGAGGCTTTCAGTCCTCAGCCAGACAAAGCTGTGGCTGATGTTATAGTGTTGGGGATAGTTCTGCTTTGAAGGGTGTATTTGGCCTAGATTGCCTGCAGAAGTGCCTTACAAGCAACACTTCTTTGATTCTAGTAGAACTGTAGGCTGCAATTTCATAGGGTGTGGGAACAGGTCGATGCAGGTTGACAATGCTCCAGCCTGGCAGAATGGCTGGTTGGTCTGTGCTCCAGAGAGACATTTTCATAACCTTTGCTCCCTCTCTGAACAGTCAGACTAGATTTTTTTGTTGTTATTTTATGTGAAGTGATACATTCACAGCCAGCCCAGTACCAAAGAACTTCCATAAGTTTTTGTTGGAGATGAGGAATGGGTTTGCAGAAACACATGCACTTTACTTTTTTTTCCTTTTTTTTTTTCTTCCCTCTAACTATGTGAATTGGGCAAGATTTATGGTTTTAATGCAGACTCACTTATAAACTTGAGTTACCTTGCAAGTCAAGCATTAAGACAGCAAGGGTTTGGTGCTGAACTGCTTAATCTTTGGTAAGCATAGCTCTACTAGGAAGAGGATGTCTTTAAGTTCTTCCATGTGATTTCAACTGTTCCACAAGAAAGGCATCTCACAATTGTATTTAGCACTTGCTGAGGTGAAAAGGTGAAACCCCTCATGCCTGTTTAACCCTTGACTTTTTAAAGGAGGTGGCCAAGTGAGAAACTGCCTTTCCATCTGGGAGGGCACCTTATGTGACGTTTTCTGACTGGCACAGAAATTCCTGTAGGTACATTGCTCTGTGTTGTTAGGCCTTTTTTCAAAGCATGGGTGAAGGTGATGTGTCCATATGTGACAATAAGGCCACATTCAAATTAAAAATGAATTTAAAACAGTTTAGTTAAATCATGTTAAAATTCTGTGTGGGTTGCTTTCATTCAGTATTAAAACGTCGTATTAAAATTCATTTTAGTATAATTCACCTTAGGAATGGATTAGGGTAAATTGGATTAAAGTAGGCTAATTCTGGAAAAAGAGTCTACACAAGTTTTTCCAAGTGAAATAAAATTACTTCAGAAGTAATTTAGACTAATTTTCGTTGTTCCAATGTTTCATCCTATGGTACATAAACACTGTTGTCAAGATTAAAATAAGATAGGTATATAATTCAGCCCTTCTTTGCTCTGCTGAGCATAAACCTCAAGTCACTGTTTTTTAACTCTGAGCCTCTGTTTTATCCTTCTCTTTTGGGAAGCCTCTGAAGGCCCTGTTGAGCCTTCTTCCTTGGTGTATCAGGGAGGTACATTTTTCATGTTCTCCAATGGTGTTATGCCAGAAGAAGAATGAACTCAGATGATTATATTTTGCTTATTCAAGTTGAGCTGTGTAGATGGGGTAGCTTTCAGGACAAGGCTGCTTTTAAGGATATCAGTAAGGCAACATGTATAAAGGGGTGTCTGCAACAAAACAACAGTCTCTTAACTAAAGCTGTGGCATAAAGGTATATCAGCAAGAGTGATACGTCATTTGTGCAGGGCTTTCATTGAGACTGAGTTGGCTTTAGCCTCAGAAATAATTCAGATAGCTAAGGTCCCCAAGGCATCCAGTGATCTGTTTTGGGGCAATTTAAGAAAATGTTATCCTTGACTGTCTGCTCCAGTGATCCCTATCAGAGCCTGAAACCAATACAGAGAGGGAAGTGTGTCCACTCCTTTGTGACCACAGTTGACAGCCGTGCTTCTGCCGAGGGGTTGGTGAGTACAGATGATGTGCTGGGGTGTGACCTCCCCAGCTCCCATTCCCAGTTTCTGTGGGCATAGCAAAGGGGGGGACTTAACTCCTTTGGCTGCTTTAACCAAATCCAGTGGGAGTTGGAGCAGTGAGAGTGCTGTGTCGGCAGATTCTGAAAGGGATTAGTTTAAGTCTCCTTGAAGCTCTGTGCTCTATTATAGGCAACCTTCTCATGGTTAAAAACCAAGAAACAAGCTGCTGCTTACCAAGGAAAACATGCCCCCTTTCCCAAACCCTCAAACTCAAACAACCCACAGAATGGCACCTTTGTGTATGATGTGTTTGATGTGATGTGTACTAGTATTTGGGAAACAAGCTTTATTCATAGTCAAAACTTTTTAAGCTAATATATTCAGATTATTAGGTATTTGGGAAAAGTAGTTTACCTGTTCATGTTTGTTTTAATATGTGATAAAATGAGTGAGGACTTTTTTGCTGAATTTAGAATCTGAAATAGAAGGAATTTTTTGTTCTAGAAGTGTAAGGTTTGTTTTTTTTTAATCTAATTTTTAAAAATTAAAAAAAATTGTATTTTTCAAGGAAGCTTCTTTCATTGTGTTAATTTTAACCATGCATTGAGTATGTCTTCAGGTATGTCTTTCTCCATCTGCCTAGTGACTTAACTCACTAGTTCTGGTAGAAGCTCATTCTAAATGGTACTGTAGCTAAGATGGCTAATCATGCTGCACTTTTTTTTTTTTTTTTTAGCAGGAAACATTCAACTTTAAACTGTTTATGATCCTAAAATCCTATCCTTTTACCAAAACTATGAGCTGGTCCTACAACAACCAAAACTTCAGTCTTTGTTTTGTAGAAGGTCAGTACAAAATTTTGTAGTAATTTGGTGTAGGTTCAGTGTACAGTTTTAGTATCCAAGTAAATGATTTTGACTGGCTATTGTGTTGCTTAGTGCTTAACTAGAAGGTTAAAAAAGCAGATTGGGTTCCCTTTTGCTTAGCTGTCACAGAATTCTTCAGCACTTCCTATGGACAAGACACCTTCTGTCATGTGATGCTGGCTACATGTTGTTACAACCCGGTTTAGAAGCTCCAAGCTACACTTTTATTTCAGGCTCCAAGAGATTTTGCCCACACAACCTCTTGCAAAGCCTTTGATTCTTCGATGCCTTGAGTTCATGTCTGGAGAAAAATTACACATTTTTCTCTAAGAGATTTCTTTTAATTTGGTGAGAAAAATAGGGGTTTTGGCAAAAAGGGTTTAACAGAAATAACCTGCAACTTCACAGAAGCATTACACTTAATAGCAAGTTACTAGGAAAACACGAACCCAAACTTAAGTGAAACATCACAACTTAAGTGAATTACAGACAAGTTGGCCACAAGAGGAAGGAAAGAGATTGAGAGGAAAGAATAATGACAGCAAGAGAGGAGAGAAACATAGTTACCACTATGAAGGTCATATCTTGACGGGTCAGGAGGGCAGAGGCCAAGGGGGATGGAGACCTCATGCCTGTCTATTCACAGACTCTGTCTATTGTGGCTGCTCCCTTCAGACAGGACCTTTGGCTCAATGCCACTCACTGTCCCCCTAGCCAAAATGAGGGGTGCCACAGCCACTTATGGGCTCCAGGGGATGTGGTGTGGGCGGGTCACCAGGTGGACCTTATCAACAGCCCAGCCACACGGCTTTCCCTGCGCTGTGCTCTGCATGGGTGCAGCTGTGTTGGCTCCAAGCCTAAGCCTAGCCCCTACCCAACACCCCTCCTGCCCCCCTGACAACATGGTTTATTTGACCCATCAGTCAAATAATCTGGTGAGATATGAATCTGGTCTCTGATACATGTAAAGATCACTCTTAATGTCAATTAATTAATATTGTATTTACCATATTTGAAGGAATAGTCTCTCATTTTAAATGCATTCGGTTGAGGATTACATACTGTTAATCTTTGAGACTGCTGTGATTGCAGGGCTTTGCTCCCACTTTCATATCCCATGTGTATATTATTGTGTGCTGTCTGGCTTTGTTGTGCCTCTTTTGCATGTTGTAGTTTCAGTCTGATGAAGAGTTTGATGCACACTCTGGAAAACTGCACAAGACTGGCAACTTGTAAAATAGATACTGAGGGCAAATATGCAGATAATGACAAATGTTTGCTTTCAGGTTTAGCTTTGAGAAAGATCATGAGTTTTAGCCATTTCAGATGTGGGAAAAAATCCTCTCTCCCATTGGTTACTGCTAACATCTCCCATTGAAGTGATAGTACTGTTGATCTAGATATATTTTAGCTTTTTACTTTTTTTGTACAGTATGTTGTTCCTGATGACTCCTTGCCATTCAAAAACCAGGATTAATGATAATCCAAATGCTTTTTAAATAGAAAAAGACAATATCAATGAAAATAAAGAATGAGAAGCCCAAAACAATTGAAGCACCAAAGTGCGGAGATTGTGTTTAGTAAGATGCTGATTTTTTTTTTTTAATTCTGAGTTTTTCCCACTCTCCATGATTTAAAAGAAGTATGAAGACAATGTTAAGACGCTACTTATTGGTCTAAACCTTTGAATCCCATTCCTTAATGATGCCAGTGTTACGTTTTGCTGAACATCCTTGAAAGTTTTACAGTTTCCTGGAATTTCTGGGAAAATGCTTCAACTCTAAAGGGTTTTTCTTTATTCTCTTTAAACTGACTGTGCTTAGATAACTTAAGCAACTCCATTCAGAGAATGCTTCAGGACTACCCAAAGCAATTGGCATAAACGTTGTGGTTTCCAATTAAAACTTCTCATTCCCAAGAAAAATCTATCCCATTTTTGGCTTACTATTTTGAATGAAACAAAAATTTTTACACTTTTAAGACTGCATTTGTAAAATAGTTTCCAATATAGTGTGTAGGCTTCCATCTTGCTAGCGAAGACTGGTTTGTTTAGAAGGATATCAAAATTAGATCAATTGAAATTCAATGTAGTTTTGTGTATTGGAGATTGTTCTTTGTAGGATCTGTAGCTTTCCTTGGATTCTGTAGTGTTAATATGTGCTGCTTGGATGAGTTAACACTGCTGGCAGTTCAAGTAGAAAGAAAAACCTAAGGAGAAATTATGTTCAAGTGGGTAGCCACTTGCAATATGATACCAGTCTTGAAATTCCTAGAGCCAGATTAGTATGATCTGCTTTATTCCTACAAATACGGACCTTGGGGCTTTCTTCATTGTCAAGTAAGTACGTTGAAGTCACAGTTCACTGCAGAGCCATATCTGTTATGGATATTATGTACTTCTAGATTAAACAAGGAGGGTAAGAAATGAGAAGTGCGAATGTTTTTGTTTTCAGGCTAGCTTCTAATGTAGAGAGAGAGGCAATTTTGTAGAGCACTTGGCATTGTTAGATGAAAAACTAAAAAAAAATCTGCTTACATTTAGGAACATTGGTACTTTATTTCCCTTTTTGTGTTTCTAGGAACATCTTAGTTAAACAAGAAATTTTTCAAGCATTGCCAAAGCAATGCTGCAAGGTTGTTATACCTGTTTTCACTGAAACTATATGTCCCTCTTTCTGTAACAAATTTGTGAATTAAAAATGACTCTCCACTTTTTACATTAGATAAGGACCATTTTCAAAGTTTTCAATAAAGTGCATGGATGTATCCCTATATAATTTTTTCTTATTTTCTGCATATTTGATTATTATTACACCTCCACTCTGTTTTGTCTTCTAATTCTTGAGCACTCATTCCAATTGCTTTCACTAATGCAAACAGAAGGGAAAGCAGGAGTGAAACCGTGAGTAAACTGAAATGGTTACTTTTCATGCTGGCTAGTTGAAATTGTTGTATACAGGTGCTATGTTTCTGTGCTTTTCTAGGGTAATCAACTGCAAGTTGAACTCCATCATGTGGCTATAGATTTGTCTGACCTAATGTATAATTTGGAGCTGGTTTTACAATGCATTTTTGGGACTTATTGGAGGGTTGCTTCCAGCTTGGCTGAAGTTTGTCAGCATCTGGAGGCGGCAGGTGCTTGAGGTTCTTGGAGTTCCTCTGACACAGAAACTTCAGCAGGTATGAGACTGCCCTGGCACCAGGGATTTGTGCTTTTGCCTGTTTCTTTCAGTATTTCTGTGACCTTCCTGCTCAGCCAGCTCTGAGGGTGGTAACCAACTTCCCTGTAAAGACACTGGATAAAGAAGTGGGAAGAGTCTAGCTGAAGCTTCTGACTTGTGAGCTATGGAAGGTAGTATTACTCATGGTAGCTTTGGGCTGTCATGAGAGTTTAGGCTGAACTTTACATACAGGTTTAGTGCTCTGGAAAGTAAATGGTTATGGTAATTGTGTCTTCAATCTTACTTCATTTCTTTGAATGGAATGTGGAAGTAAGGATTTTTGTTTTTTTACTTCTCCTCATGCTTGAGTAGATTTTGACTATTGTCTAAATAACTTACAAATGCTAACACATCTGAGTTAACATGGCAAGCAGTTTTTCTTATTCTAGTTTTCAGTGAGGTAGGGTTAGGAGTTGATTCCTTGGCAGCTGACCTGAATTGATGCTTCTCTTGGTGCCTCTCTTTCCCCATTCCTTGGCATGAACCTGCCTGCTCTTGGTTTGCCAGTCCAGCCTGATAATCCGGCAGGAACCTATCCCCTGAGGTGCCACAGTAAGGGAGGGCCAGGAGCAGTGCTGTGCCACAGGAGGTGATCCTAGGAGCTCCAGATCCCTGGCTTTGTGGCTCAGGTGAGCATGAGTACCGGCACAAAAGGTGGAGGCCAAGGTCGATGTGGCCACTAGGTAAGGATGATGAATGTTAAATCATGCCCCTAGGTTTTCCCTTCATCTGTCATTCTGTTTACTGACAACTCTTTCAATCTTTTTCTCATCAGACATGTCTGGGTAACTTTCTAGGGCTTCAGAGTTAAGGCTGTGTGTTTTGCTTTAGCTTGGGTTGACTGCCTGCTGTTGGTTAGAAAGGGTGAAGTGCCCACTCTGTTTCCCTGGGCTCCCTGCAGAAATCCTCCAGAATCCTCTATCCACTTCTGGGGGAAGAATGCCATTTATTTTATTCTGAAACACTGTGCAATGGCTGTTGCCATCAGTCCTAGATGAACACCAAAAAATTGTGTCCTCCCATATTCAGCTGTATGCTGGATTGGCCAACTTAAATGCCAGTATTTTCTGTAAGCCTCCTCTATGAAACCATCCCCATGCTTCCTGTGTTATGTCTCCTGTGGCCTCTTTGACATTTTATTAATATTTGTTTTCGACTACTCAAAAAGTTTACAGTATTACTTTAAAGGGATTTGCATGCTTGTAGTTCTGAAGTTATTTTTCTCCTATGATTCAAGTGGTAAAAGGTCAGAATTGGTAATCAAATCTACATTCCTTACTGGACTAACTTAGAATGTATGCTTCCCTTTTTGTAAATTATTTTGTACTTAGTCTGTTTGTAACTTTTCATGGATAGAATGTGGAAACCTTTTATAAGCATAAGAGTGCTATAGTTAGTATGCCAGCATGCTGGATGTGTTTTTCCTGTAGCATTTTTTCTTCCTAAGTAGTCCTCCTTTAGTGTTAGGCAAATCAGTCTCTTACTGATGTTACTAATTTCATGCTGAAAGACTTGAAAAGGACAGGCTATTGAAAGAAGTGAAGTGAAACTATTTAATTTTTTAAATCAAGGTAACTTTGAGATCCCTCCGGATGACTTTAGTCCTGTCTGAAGGTTTCTGCAGTCATTTTATTCAGAAATTTGAAACCAAGGATTATTTTTGTAAAAGCAAATCTGTGGTTTGTCATTGTAGCTTAGTGAGTTGTTTTTCATAAAAGACTGAAAATGCTACCTATTCTAGATATATTATCCTAATTATACTCTTCCACTGGAATTGGTTGTGTAGTATTATTCTATGGCATTAAAGATGTAAATGATCAGTATTGCAGATTTATTCTTTATATTGTGTTTTCTTATTTCTTGATCTTGACAATGTTATATGGAGGTATAGACTGCTGCTTCTAATCACACTTTCATTGTATGGGTTCCATATACTATTTGGTGCAAACCAGGTTGTAACTGTAACTCACTGAACAGATCTGTGTTTTTCTTGGAGTGATCAAGAAGGGATAGTGCTATGCGACTAAAACCCCAGAGCTTATTCACTGCACTGTACAGAAATTGTGACCATTTCTAGGATTTTTATCTGTGACGTTCTGGTATTTTGCAGGTACTCCTAAGTGGGCAAGTGATAGTAATTAAAATAATTTTGATAGTCCTATTAACAGACATATGGGGTTAGGGAATGCTCTATACAGCCTCTTTGTGTTAATAGCAGCGGTATTACCATTAACATGTTACCACATTTGCATTTACTAGGGCTGAGGGTTTTTTTTGTTGTTACTGATTATATTTATTTATTTATTAAACGAAAAAACCATTTGCCAGTGGCCACTGTGGTCTTAGAAGTATACTTTGTAGAAAATCAAGCAGGAAACTTGTGTCATATTTAGCACTGACCTTGTAGTTATAAGTAGACAAGCATCTGATTTTGACAGGCTGCTCTTAGAAAACATTATTTTTAAAAATTATTTCTTTCTGGCCTAATCACCTGAATTTTAGCACTGTATTTTCTTGTACCTAAACTCAGATTTTGTGGTTCAAGGGCATTTAGAACAAAATCCTTGTACAGAAACTTCACAATGATCTCATTGCAAATGCGGAAAGTGGAGTTGAAGATAAAGATTTGAAACTCTTCACTTTTTTTTGTTTTGTTTAAGTAGGGTTGGAAATATCTAGAACAAACAATAGAAAGATTTCCTACTATCGTTCTCTACTGTGCAGGCAAACTAGAATCTGTGGTGTTGACTTATTCTCGTGGTTGAGTCATTTATCTCCAATTTGCAGTTGTGGGAAATAAAGAGGTTCTCTGGGAAGAGATAAACCTATCTTAGAGAGGTTGCTAGGCTTGTCTGTACAGTCTGGATTTTGGCTGTCTTTATGGGAGGGACTGGGAGCACTGTGATGTGACTGAGAGGTGTCAGTTGAGTTTGTGACAGCCTGATCAACACTGGCAATGGTGCGTGTTCATATGATGTTAAATATTATTTTGCCCATAATTTTCAAAAGACACAACACTTGTTTGTTGTTTAGTCCTTATAATATGCACTGGAGATTAATTCCCAGTTAGTTATCTCGGTGTTAATTGGAACATTAACAGTTCTACCAGTCAGACTCTCAAGAAAATGGGATCTCTGATCTTCAGCAATGGTTGTGAAGGGGCTGTGAAGGTTAGGTTAGTGTCTGGGTAGATAGAGTAGCATGTTTTTTAAATGTGGCATTCTTAACTAATAACTTTGCTACAAGATTACTTCTGTAGGTACACTTTTAAGTTGTCGTCATCTGGAATCTTACTGAAAGCTCAAAGTTGGTTCTAGATCTTGTAAGAGACAGATTTGACAATATTGTCTGTTGCTGCTAAGTAGGGCATTACTTTAATACTTCTGGAAGGTGTCAGAATAGATGCCTCCATTTTCTGACCCTTCCTGTTTAATTAATTTTTGTTTGTCATTAAGTCTATGTAGATTCCTTTGTTCAAATTATTTATAATGTTCCCATGGCCATCAATATAATAGCTGAATACCTTATGAAAGCTATGAAATAATTTGATGTAAAACCTTCCCTGTTTTTAAGCAATGAAGCAGGCAGTTATTCTCTCTTTTGGATCTGCAGTAGGAAAACCTCTAACTGAGTGCAGTGAAGAATTAATCTTTCTCTTCACTGACTGCTACATTTTATCTGTGGAAGAAACCCTTTGAGAACATGCTTTTTTATGTTTGTCTTGGTTTTTTTCTTTTTTTAATCCTTTGACTCTTCCGTCTGACTTTTGTTCTTGCAGATAATGGAGTAAAGTTGTAAGTTACCAAGTTTCGTAACTTCTGACCACTAGTACAAAGTCTGAGGACTTCTAATATGAGCCGTGTTCAAAGTAAAGAGCAAACCTAAACTATGTAACTATTACGTTTTGACACAGATTTAAACATGTAACTTGTTTAAACTTCTGAATACTTCTAAAAAAAGCAATTTGTGAGGGAGTTTGTATACATGCTGTTTGTTGTTCTGTAAAGCTGTAAATGTGAATGGCATTTCCTACAAAAAAGAAGTGTCTTAATTTCTCTTATCTAAAAAGCTTATGATGTGAGACATAAGGCAAGCTGTGGAGCAGTAGCTTAAATCAAGGAGGTAAAAACATGAGCAGGAAAAATGGTATAATCTGCATCTGAGTTAAGACGAAGTTCCTGATTCTATTCTCAGATTTGAAAAGTATTTTTACTCAAATCTTAGTAGAAAACCTTTACCTGCCCATTTTAGGTAGCAATTTTTATGGGAAACGGGAAAGCTGGACATACAGCAGGCTGTGAGCCCATAATTTATGATCCAGTGTGGAAGCACCTATGAGTGGAATAACATAAATTAGTAGAGGAGGCAGAAGTGCCATTTTTCATAGAGATTGAATCTGTGGGACAGTGTTAACTTTGTAAACATTTTAGTGAAGGTCGGTTAGATCATTAGCCAAGCAGTGATTTACAAGGAATGGCATAATTTTTTTTTTTGGTCAACACCTGAAGTGAGGTTTAATTTCTATCTGTATTTGCTTATTACTTGCTGGTGTTTCTTCCATTCCCTCTTGGTCTCTCACCCCTCCCTGCACCCTGCAAGCATTCCAAAGATAGCCCAGAAATACTCTTGGGTAAAATCAAAGAGGCTCTGGAGCTCTTGTTGTAAGGAAGAAATTAGATTTGTTTGGACAGGAATGTAGAGTTTAGTTGCTCATAGTGTGGTGTCATGCAAGTGCATGTAAATTTATCTAACAAACAAAGTTGGACACATTTTATTTTACTTGTGATGTTGTGATAAAACCTGTTTCTATAAGTAGCCTATGTTGGAGATAGTATAAAACGTGAGACAATTTCAGATGCTTGTAAGCCATGTTTATAAATTCCAAAAATTGTGTGTGGGTGGCTTGTTTTGTTTGTTTGTTCATTTTGTATTCTTTGGGGTTTTGTTTCTTTTTGTTTGTTTGTTTTTTGTTTTGAGAATGGTGGTTAATTTTTTTTTAGGAAAAAACTTTTCTGTGTAATTCTATGTGCACTAATTATAAATGCAGCATCTTGACACTTAACCACAAAATAAATATGTTTTGCCAGATGTTTAAGTAGTGTGATTTTTGCAGGTGTTGCACAAGTGAGTACTATCTTTTTTGTTTTGTTGACAGAGTCTTGTCTGGTAGTCTTAAGCACAATTAAGTGCAACCACAAGAAATGTATGAAAGCCAAGAACATAATTTTTCTGATACATAACACATTTTCATGTATTAATTTTCTGATTGAACTTCAATTTGTCTTGGAATTTCAAGCTTCATATATGCAGCAATTTTCTCTAAAGCTGGGTCCAACTTATTTGCAAAAGCACATCCCTTTTGTCAGTAACCAGTGATCAAGTGCAAGAAAGTAAAATGAATAAAAAGCATTGAAGAAAAAGCCTTAAGGAAAGACTCGAGATGAATGCTTTAGTTCTCCCCACCTTACACAAAAGCATCTTTTTCTTCTCAAGCCATTTAAGAGTGGACCTGAAGGTATTTCTAGTGATTCCAAGCTGTCTTTTTCCAAATAGATGATGGTGGGTGGGGGAGACATTGCCTGCTGCAGTGGGGTTTAAACTTTCTTCTTGAAGAGCTCGTGTAGCCTCGATTGAAAGCTGTAGATGTTTGTCAGTGTATGGTATCTCCTTCTGGTAGCTCAATCCATGAAGATCCTGTTTGGAGGAGCCTTCAGGAAGGGAGGTGGCAAGAAGAGTCAGTGGATTGAATAATGTTCAGGTGAGCTCCCCTCAGCTTGCAGAGCTTAGGGTCTTATGTGTGCTGTGGAGGAAGAATTTTATAGATGCTTGATTATTTTTTTGACACAGACGAAGCTACTTCATTTCTTTTCCCATTTCAGTAAAAACTATACAGTCTGTGGGAGGCTCTTGTGGTCTTATTCTTTGTCTTTTCACCATGTTGTTGTGTCACCATCAGTTAGCTTTAGCTTGTCAGACTCTTTGTCTCTCCTCAGCTCGATGTTTTCTCCTCCTCCTCAATCCATCCTTTTTTTCCTCCTTTGCTTTGAGGGAAGCAAAAGAAGCTTTAAAAAGAAAAAAACCAAACCACTATAATTTCCTAATTTTTTTTTTTGCCTGGTTTGTTGTTTCGTTGTTGTTGGTAGTTTGGGTTTTTTGTTAGTCTTCGTTTCCCCTGCCACTGAGTTTCTCTCAAGACCGGCTCTAACGAGCCGCCCACCCGCCCTTTCCGAGCATCTTTCCGAGCCGTTCCGAGCTCTGCAGGCGGGGCCGGGGCCGGGACCGGGAGGTGGCAGTAGAGAACACGCAGGAGCTGCGGACGCTGTCTCAGCCCGTCTCCCGCGGCCGCAGAGCTGCGGTCGGAGCGCGGCCACTGGCCCCGTGCGTGCGGGGTGGGGTGGGGGTGTCCCCTCCCTCCTGCCTGCTCCCGAGAACTGACACTTAAAACTCGGCATATACGAAAGCTGTTTTTTTTGTTTGGTTGGTTGGTTGGTTTTGGCTTTTATTATTATTATTATTATTATTATTATTATTATTTTAAGTTTGAGATTTTACTAGCCCAAATTAGAGAGAAGAGAGGGTAATACATCAGCAGTGTGTGTGTCTACATTTTAATAAACATATTCTTCTAAAGCCAGAGTGCGGCGTAGGCAAATAGTGACTGGTTTATTTAAGGTTGTGAGAACTTTTCTCTCCTGAACTCCTGATCTGTCCTTATCTGTTCTTTATCTTGAAAAATTGGGATTGCCTGGATTTAATTTAACCAGCCATCCTCATTTACTAAAGATTTGTAGAAATTCATGACTTGGAGGTGTGAAGCTGAAGAAATGTTAAAAATTAAGGAAAGCCCGTCAGCTTTACTGGAAAACTTATGTAGCTGAAACAGTTGGGAGTTTGAATGTGCGTGTGTAGCAGTGAAGTTCCTCCTCCCCTCCCACTCGTGTCTTCATGCTGTCATGAAAATGTAAATTTTATTTGACCAATTTAGAAGCCTATGCAACTAACTTGTGCCATATGAGTACTAGTTCTCACACCCTGTCTTTCCTGAGCCCACAGCATACTCGGCAAGGGCCATTCTGCACACTGTGATACAGGGTGACATCCCTTGCTCAGTACGTCAGACCTGTATCTGGCTGATGGCAAGGGCTCCCTATCAAAATGTGCCTGGTAGCTGAGATCATCACACTCTGCTGCTTTTAAATTCAAATTTTTGAATTCTGTTGCTAGTCTAGGGATGGGTACAGGGAATGAGACATTGGTGGTGTAGGACTGTTGTTGTCTGTGTGTCAGGATGCCTGTGGGCTTTGCAAGGGCCTGTGACTTAGGTGTGCACCTACACCTCCAAAGCAGGGGGGAGGCTGGAGCCAATCTCCTCAGCCTTTGGTGGGTAAATTGCAAGAGGCTATCCTCTGGCTGTCTAGATACTTCTTAATTATCTTAATTCTATTGGACCATGTACACTAATGTTTAAAACATTTTGCTTATCAAATTATGTGATTCAGTATTTTACAATCAATTCAAGAAACAGTATGTACAATCAGTAAATTCACTGCTAACTTGAATAGAAACATTTAGTTGTATATGGTGAGTAGTTGTCTGTTTGACACCTGGGACTTTGGAAACAGTTTCCTATTCAAAGTCATAACTAGCATAACTTCTTATTACTTAATAATTCTAATGTCTTGTGTTTTCTGACATCTGCACCTCGTGTTGAACCGCTTATCTACAGAAGAACAAAGCAATTTTCATAGTTTCCCTTTTCTGTTTCTTTCCCTCCATTTTGAAGTTCTGAAGTGCTCTAAAAGGCTCTTCTGGAAAATCAATTTGCTGTTTGTGTTGGTTTAATGCTTAACACTCACTGTGTGTCCTTTGTACCGGCAGCTATGGAATGCTCTGCTGCAGCTGAATTTGTGCATTGTCTGACACGCTAAATACAGTAAGAAATGTCCTTGTGAGAAGAAGGTTTACTTTCGTTATTTAAATTTTTTGAAAGAACATTTCAAGAGTAACATTTCCATAGTTCTGTGCTCAAAGATTTTATGCCATCTTGTACAACACTTCCAATGCTGCAGATAATTAATTTTATATTCCACTTAGTAAACTTGCAACCACTTTAGAATAATTTTAAAACAGAAGTACTGCTGCATTTGTATTGCTACCTGCCCCTTGTGTTACAGGGAAACCTGAGTTAGGAAGGAATAGAAGTTGAAGTGTGCTAAGTATTGTAAAAGTTAAGTGATAGAGCTTAATTTCTTGATTGTTCCTTCTGTTGTTTGTTTTCCACACTGTAGGGAAGAGTGAGTTATCATCCTGAAAACATGCTAATTAATACTTGTTATACTTGGTATGGTATGGCATGACTGACAGGCCCCTTCATGAACTTGCTGTTTATCTCTGTATATGTCTTTTCAGGGACTTGCTCATGTGGAATTTACTTTGTCAAAGAAGAAAAAGAAGCTCAGGGAGTTATTAAGAATATTGCATAGCTATTTTGAGCTTGCAATCACTATTTAGGATAGAAAATCCCCTAAGACTTTTTGGGGCTTTTTTCCCCTCCATTAAACCTGTTTTAATTTAGAAAGTAAGAAAATCGTCAAGCAGCCTTTTTTTTTTTCTTTTTTTTACTGTTGTTTCCAAATTTCCAGCAGCTTCTAAATATAAATCTTGCTGATGATTTCACAAGGACTCCTTCGAAGTAGTTACTGTCCTTTTGAAATCCATACCAGGAGACAACAGGAGAAGGAAACCTTGTAGTTGTTGGCATGTATCTTGGGACTAGCTGAGTATGTAACTATGAGAAATAAATGCCCAATGGCAAGGCTTTGAAGAATATTGTAAGAGACTTGAGTTAATTTAAATTGAATTTAATTTGGCAATTGATAAGGGATGTTTCACAACATGTTACAAAGAAGAAAACAAGCTTTCTTTACAGGTATGCAAAATTGCAAGTGGGGAAATTAAAATTAGTTTAAAAAAAAAGTGAAAAAAGCTGAATACTAACTGTGAAAAAAGCTGAATACTAACTGTGACTCTGGTTGCAATTCCTTTCAGGAATTTAGTGAATTTGCTAAAAGTCAGAGTCATACATTTAAACTACTGGAAAAAATTCTGTGGGTCAGAGATAGTCTTCTGAGTGTTCTGAGGCCAGATGAAACTTAGAAGGTAGCAGCAAAGACCATGAATGCAAAACTACCTGTAGAGAAGTTTTACCAGTAAAATAAGTTTTGATCTGAGGGCTATTATTAGTAGCTACTGACAAAAAGGAAGAGTTTGCATCTGAGATAAAACTGGAAAATATCCAAAAACTCACGGTGTGGAAGCGTGTGTGTGTGAAAATGTACCTGAGACATTAGTTGGTTTCAGTACTGGCTGTTGTCATCGAAATGAGCAATTTGTGATTTCCCCCTCCCCCCCCCACCTTGATGCTTGTAGTTACTATCTTTTTTTCAAGGATTATGTCAGGAGAGGATTTCATCTGGTGCGCGCGAGAGGTCCTAGGGTATAAATAGAACAAATGTGTGGTATTGAGACACAGAACTGCATGCTAATAAGGGCAAGCTTGGATTTTGAAGGACCATTTTTGTGACTTCTGATATGCCTGCAGGGAGACACTGCACACGCTTGTGCGGTGTTTCGAACTAATCAGTTCTGTGCAGTAATACCTTTAAAGCATTACGGTGTTGGAGCGAGCCTGCCAGGATGTTTCAGTCCACAAATGCCTTGTCAGCGTTGTCTAATGGCGCTCTGGTGCTAGGAGAAAAACAGGTTTTGGCTGAGAGCAATTATAATATAGTTAACGAGGAGGGAGCAGCTTAAAGTCAGACCTTGAGGGTAGAGTCCACTGTAATAGGATTTTCAAAGTATGTTAGAAGATATGAGATAAAAGATATCCTATTGATAGAGTCTTTCATAGCAGTTAATCAAAGGAGGTAGTTACTATGAAGAGCAGCTGCTTATCCAGAGTGCTTTCAAAGACAAATGAAGAGGTCAAACTGTGCAATGAAGGGTAATGCTGCACCACGCTTTAAGCTGGGCGGGTGGCTCTTTAAAATGTTATTAACAGTCCTTCTGGGGTCAGATAGGGAAGAAAAAGTATTAAACTGAAGATGGCCTAGCTTAGTAATATTCGCTATGTTCACATGTTTGGAGACTTTGATGTATACTGGCTATGGACTGATATCTGGGTAGCTTTGTACCGAAGACATAATGGATAAAGTGCAAGGAGCAAAATATTTACCAGGTTTTTGTTTATTCTGATTTGGAATATCCTTAGAAGTGTTTTTATAGTATGGAGAGAGGTGTAAAGCAAGAACTCAAATTATCTTTGAATATTCAATGACTTTGGTTTTTTTTGGCGTGATGTGAATAACATAGTTTTGGTGGATTTTTTTTGGTGGTTTTGTGATAGGTTCTGCCTTTTTGCTTCCCGTAAACTGATTTGCTATAGTCTCTTCTTATTAATGAGAGGAGTCTGTTTTACAAATGAATATGAGTCTTTATTCCTATAAACTTGGAGAATGTAGTTAGCAGATTTACAAATCTGTGTATTTCAAAGCCTTAGGAGCAAAGTGAGTGATCTCGGGGAAGGGAACACTGAAAGGTTTTTGATCCCTGAGGAGAGATTTCATATTAACATTTGCTGTGCTGCTAGTCCACTTGTAGGCATCGGTGCTATCTTCAAGGCTGCTGAAAATATGCGGCATTAATTTTATTGACACTGTAAGTTAAATGGGCCAAAGTTATAGCAGAAGTCAGTTGTGGAACCCCTGTGTTCTGTCTCCTAGACAATGAAGTTTACAGTAGTTGTATGGGACTGTTTTCCTATGATGCCTACAGCCCCAAAGGAGTCATAGTTCAGAGTTACATTTTTAAGTGAAATGTAGTTACAAGTGTTTTTAACTGCTGCAATTCAGCTGTACAAAAACAGTGAGAAACAGCAAATTGTGATGGTGTCTGGTGTTGTTTAGAGTACTGATAACTTGACACCTCTGAGGAGAGAGACCCAGACCAGGGTACAGTCCCAGAAGAGTTACCATTGGTATGTTTGGTGACAAGGGTGTCGCTGTGTCACTTCAACTACTCTTTCAGTGCAAAAAAAGTAGTTTGCTATTTTTGAGAAAATATTTTCAATATAGCTACAAAATTATTTCCACTAGGGTGACTCTGTAGGTTAAAGCTTTTACCACCTAAAGTTGGCTTTCATTTTTAGGTTGCCTACGTTTTATTTGCCAAATATATGAAAAACAATGTACATTTAAGTTCATAGGTGAATTATTCTATTCCGTGGTTGGTCTGTTCTCTTATTCTGTGGTTGTGTTCTTCTGTGTTTAGGACAGGACGGTGGAGTCTCCTGTCTAGCTCATTCTCTTAAAAGGAGAAGAAGTCAATGGAATTAAGAAGGAAATGGTAACTACCTTCAGATAAAGTTTACCAGTCTGTTTACAAGAATTTCTTTCAGATGCTTGTTGCATGTAGCAGAACATGTAAACAGATGGGATTGCCAGGCCCACTTCAACAGTGGCTGATAGCACGCCTCAGCATGAATTCTTGAAATTCTTCTGCTAGTCACTGTGAAAATATGAAAAAATGTAGTGCTTAGTAGCCAAGCAACATAAAGTTGACGTTCTGTAATTTCTACTTTGACCTGTTATATAAACCAGTTGATTGTAATAGGAAATGAAGTAAAGTTGTTTCAAACTTAATCCCGGAGAGACTATACATGTTCCAAAGGTAATCTTTAAGGATTGTTTGTTTTTGTCACCTGATAGAGGAAGAAATATAATGAAATAGCTGAAAGCTGTATATATTTTCTGAGATCGGTTATGTCTCAGACCATGGAAATACCAAGATATTTGTGTTAGTGTTACTATGCTTTGAAAAGGGCAAGTGATCTACTTTAATTTTTAAAACATAGTGAGTCTACAGTCTTTTTGAACTTGGACCAAGAATCATGTGTAGTTGACACTGCAAAGCCTAGGAGATAGTTTTATGTCTACAAACTAATGGAAAACGGGAGTGACTCTTTTTTTTTCCCCAGTAAATAAAAATGTCATGTACCGCACAGTATAGCAAAACATGCTATAGAGTAGCAAACATTTAATTGTGATTTACAGGAGATGATTGTGCTCATCAGTCTTGAGTACATGGAAATATAGAGGTGTTCTCTATATATAAGCTGTATGTACCCAGGAACTGAAAGGCTTTTATTAGATAGGTCAGACACCACTTACTTTTGTACTTGATAGGAGACCTTCCAATTATGGCTTTTGACCATCTTTTAAAATGCAAGTGAAATGGGAATGGGTAAAAAAATGGATTGACTGAATTCTACTTTTTAATATTATGGTGCACTAATGTTAGGATCTTGCTTGTTGCATTACTTGAGAGGTGAAACAGGTGATTAGATCATAAATGTAATTATTCTGTCATGCTGTATTTTCAAGGTAAGACAAAAAGAGGAGAGAAGGCTCATCAGCAAAATACCCCCCCCCATTTTTATATAACTGATGTCATAGTCTGATTCCACAGCAAACTAACAAACCAGACCTACTGTGACCTTTTTCAGTTACTTCCTCTGAACACTTTTTTAAGGTTCGTTATTGAAGAGCTGAAGTCTGATATACCTCTAGATACAGATTTTTGGAGCAGTATTGGAAGGCTCACTAAAAAGTTCATACAACCTTTGAAGATTTTGTCCTGAGAAATACCTTTGTGTTCTGTATTCAAATATTAGTTATCATAATTTGTTATGTACTTTTCTACCCTGAATGCATCAGTGAAAACATTTGTGTAAATACATCGGAACAGACTGCAGTAATTTGTTACCTATAGATTAAGGCTTAGCTTTAAATTGTTGATTTGAATTGTACCTCTGAACAGATGATTTTTTTTCATCTTTAGAATCAGACAAAAACCCCCAAACCCTATATGAATTAAAACACTTCAACAGTTATGTTTATCACTGTAGACTGTACATCATTAGCATCTTCAGTTTATAGATGTTAAGCCAGGAAAATAATGCTCCCTTGGTACCTTCATTTAGGAAAAAAACCCTTTTCCCCTTCATGTTTACCCTCCCCTCTCACTCACCCCTCTGTCCATTATGAGAATATGTAAATTTAACAATTGTATGCAGATTTGCAGAGAGCATTCTGCTTGTGATGAAGCAGTGGACATTCTTCATATGGAAAGAAGTGAAGGAGGAAGACACCTGGAAAGAGATACACTTTCAGTTTCAAGCTGAAGTTTTCTGCTTTAAACTGAAACTGAGTTGAGGTTTCTAATTATTCGTTCTGAATTTTATTTAATTATTATAATCAAGAAATAGCTGAAGAATAGCTAACTATTAAGCTATCCTAATGGCTATTCTATTAATAGCTAAGGGCTAACATAGCAGTTAGCTTGCTGATTTTTTTTCCCCTTGCCAAACTATGCCTCTTTTTCCTTGCTTCTCTTGCACTGTATACAGCTGGTTTCACTGACTGAAAATGCTAACAGAAAGCAAAGCTTCCCAGTTATTCATAACACTGGTATAATGATATATTTGTTTTATGCAGTATGCTTCTAGCTATGTTTAACTTTCCTCTATTTTTAGAGATAGTGCTTAGAACATTTTAACTAAGCTTAGAACCAGATTCCTTCTTCCAGCATTGTATAACTGAAGCTTTTAAAATTAGCAGAATATGTTCCAGTAGAATTGAAACATCTGTGGCAAGTGTCTGAGTGTGTAGATATATTTATCTCCCTCTAAGTACAAAAGATATAGGTCAGAAATGTACTTGAACATACCATGTCCCTGGTTCATGTGCCTGTTATAAAATGGAGAAAGTGTAAACTCAGAGATGTTGTTGATTGTCCTCTCAAATAATGAATTTTCTTGTATTTTTAAGTCTTTTGTTTAGTGAGTCAGATTCCCTTTCTCTGCTCAAGCTAAAAGCTTAGGAGGTTAAAAAATAGTCTCTCAGTATGCCATTAATGGACTTGTCCTTGGTACAGATGCTTTAAAACTGCATTTTTAAAAATCATGGAAACTCTAATACAGCATCGCTGCTGTTGAATCCGTTGTTTAGTAGGAGTTAGGGAACTTTACACATTCTTTCACTGGTGCAATTAAGCTTTTCGATGCTTGGCTTATCTGAGCAGGGAGGTTGTCTGTTTCCATTTGTAAAACAGCTGTGACTAAAGGTAATCTTTTGGGGAAAGGTGAAAAGTTCCTTGCAGCAGGAACTGTATTGACTTTCCACACAGGGGTAATATTTTTTGAAAGCAATTAATATTTGCTTCTGGTAGAATCCTCAGCTAGGCTGAAGTCCACTCATTCTGGTGATGGATTAATAAAAAGTCAGAGAGACTAGTGTGGCTACTACTTATCACAGTTGGGTGAATACAATCTCAGGCTGTTAGTTCCACCATCCAACTCTCAAATACTTTAGTTTTACCTGGCTGCTCTTGCACTAAACCTGTGAAATATAGAGTAAAAAAAAAAAAAGCCTTCTTTTCGTTTTTGAAAAGAAAATTTGGCATAGGGAGCACTTGCACTTTTGTTGTTTTTGTGGCACAGACAAGGAAATGGGATTTTAAGTGACTTGCTAACAGTCAGGCAAGGGCCACTGATGAGGGCAGGATGGGCAGTTTACAATGCAAGTGTAGGGTATGTAGGGACAGGTATGCTGAAATCAGGCCACCTTCCTCACTATCTTTTCCTGGAAACATCTACTCCCTACTGATTATCTTCTGGATGATTTTCTGTACTCGCCTGTACGGGACCTCTGTTTTTCTCTTAATGAAGAGCATGAAAGAACTTGTAGGGCTACAACAGGAAAGATTTCTATTGTTAGTAAGTGGATCTTCCCTCTTTATAACAGCAACAAACCCAGCATAGGAAGTTTTATGAGAGTATGAAACTTGGTGGTACTGGTGGAGAAGAAGCCTGAAGGAAGTTTTCTGTTCTCATTGTGTATCAGAAACTTGTAGTTTATACGTGCTGTATATTGCTGCCAGAAAGGGAGGGTTTTGACTTCTTTCTTACTCATTTGTGTTGTTTCTCCTGTGCCAGTGGAAGAATGAATGTCTGAGGACAGGATCGCCTGTTCAGGGACAGTACCTGCACGTACTTGTTGGCTTCACCAGAATTAAGGCAGCTTTAGGATATATCTCAGCAGGCTTGAATGGTTGTCAGTGTTGTTTTCCATTTATTCAAATTTGGCAGCTAGTGCATTCAAAGACATGCTGGCAGATCACCTAATTGAGAATTTTGTATTTGATTGGTTAGAAAGATTTGCTGAAATAGAATGTGCTTGACAGATAGGTTGTAGACCTCCTAGAGGGAGAGATGCCATTATCAGTGGTTTAAATGCCAAGTTGTAAGAGTGTATAGCATAGTTGTAAACATGGATATATTTCCATCACATACTAGATTAAAGATAATATAAGCCGTGATCTCAGTCAGAAACTAAAAAATAATATATTGGCACTTTTCTGATTAAATTGGCAATTTAATTATTCAGATCTGTAGGCATTGTTAAGTTTAACCTGTGTTATTTCCATTAGGGCATCTTGTGCTCTGGATGAGTATTGTGAACTGGGAATCAGAAGAGGTAAATGTAAGGATTTTAATGGCTTTACTCATGGTCTGAGGGCACACAAATATTATCTAAATTTATCTAATTGCTTCTCAGTTTGACTTGAGGGAAGTTTGGAGCTGTTTGAGAATAAAACAAGAAATCTGGGGAAACACCTTTGGAGGCTGAACTTCCTGTTTGTGCAGACTCGATTATTTCACTTTTGCTACACAGTTTCAAAGGAGAATTGCCGTCTGATGCTGAGCTTGACAGCAATTAAGTGCTCTTGTGGGATTGCTAAATGAAATTGACTAATTGTTAATGAGGCTACTTATTCTTGCTTGTACTTTGCAGTTTCCTTGAAATAACTATTGCAAGAGGCTTAGGACGTTTCATACTCTTAATGAATATAGATAAATAAGAAGGTACTTGCAGTCTTGTTTTGGTTTCAGAAACTAAACAGACCAGGATGTAAAAAGCTAGTTTGTGCAAGTCTGAGGCTTACTTTCAATAAACAAAAGCAACTAGACAAAACTATTGTGAATTTATGTGAAATTTACTTACAGCAAGTTGTCATGAAAACTTTATTTCTGTGCTAGAGGAAATCACAACTGCTTATGTGGTCCTGGTTCAGTAGTCAAAAAGTTAACACGACATGGAAAATGAGGTAGTGCAACATCCCGGAATGATTAATCCAAATTTATATTCAGTTGTAGAAGAATGAAAGAACAAATACACAAAGAGAGACTGAATCATTCTCTTGGTTTTGTAAATAGTCTCTTCCCAGAAGCTGTATTAACATGTCACACGTGGAGCTTTTGTCTTGGAGTTCCATTGCTGTTTTAGATTTTAAGGAATAAATGAATGAATCTTGCTGTCACTCTCATGACTGGGAGTACTAAATTATAATTAAAAATGCTGCTTGCATAAACAAAACCATTTGGATGCTAGTGGATAAGGAGATGTCCAGCTTTTTAATATCACAGATTAAATCAGTATTGTTCAAATACATCCTAGGTTTTTCATATACCACCTATCATGAACTATTAAAACCTGATAGTTCTCTTGTATTTTTTTTTTCTTTTTGAGTCTAGGAGGAGAAAAACATTAATGATCATGTGTTGTCAAAAAGTCCAAGGCAGTTACGAAACAGTTATCTGTGTGGATATTTAGACAGTGAAGAGGAGCTAGTGTTGACTCACAGGTATCATAATTGCCTCACACATACCGTAATTTCCCTTTTCTTTTTTCTTTAATCCCCCTAGGCCTTGCAAAATTGTTTTGTATCTTCAAACATGTTTAATGGAGCTATTAAGAAGTAATATCTCATGTTTATGAGCTGCACTGCTATCATGAGATACCATCAATGAACCAAAATCACTGAGATCAGAGTCTAGTTCTAAATATTTAAAAACGACTTCTAAAAGAATCAATTTTATTTTTTTAAATTCAGATTTAATATACAGAAGATCTTACTGGGACAAAATGTCAGTTTGAGGCTTTCTGGATAAATTTAGGCTGTTAGAATCACAGTTTTTCAAATTTTAAAGTATTCTGCCTATCACAGCTGAATTAATACTTCTGTTATTCCAGATGATTAGACCTTATAAACTGTGAAGGTAGTACTACATACAATGTTCTTCATTGTGATGTCATTTTGGAAGTGGAAAAGTAATTCCGAATATTTACATATTAAAAAAAAAGGTATATGTGGGATAAAGTGCATGTGATGTTTGACTGTTCCTCTAGAAATTACTGAATATGAGGGTGTTAGGTTGTGTGCAATCTGTTTAAAGGTACATGGCAATTTGTGTTTTGGAGAGTTCTGGTTGTCCTTATTGAGCTTGCTTTTAGTATTTAGGCAAGAAAGTACAAGTGAAATGTTTTTCTCATTAGGTAGGCTTGAATGAAAATTGTGTAAGGCTTTCTTTCCATCTTTTGTAGTCTGAGAGAGGCTGTGAGGTGCTGTAGTGGGAGAGGGCAGCATCTGCCATGCCATCCATTCTGCTGTGCTTTCCTCAGATAAAAAGAAAATGATCAGTAGGATAAGGCTTTTTTATTTTCCTCTTTCTAAGTAGCACTTTGTGTCCAGCTTCCTTGTGTAGCTAAAGGTATAGGTATTTGAGCAAATTGTCATGGGCTAAGGTAGGGGATGAACTTCAAGTATGCCAATGACTGTAGTGAACTGTATACTTGGTGTACGCTGTGATACATGTGGAAAGAACATAGTACCTAAATTATGTTGAAACAGGATTAAAGGGACAGTGAGGGAAGCAGGAATAGAACTGGAAACCTTTCTTGTAATGTAGCACAGAGTTGAAGAGGAGCTACTGAACTAACAGCAGCAAGGGATGAGGGAAGGCCTGTGATTGTCCTTGTTGAGCAGGATTCTGAGTAGAGGGTAGTAGTTGTACCCCCAATTACTTCTGCTGTGAAATGGAGGGTATTTGAAACAACAGGTTTAAAACAGTTGGAGACTTCTGTAATCAAATACAAAATGGTATTGCCTTTTTTGGTCTCAGGAAATGGTTTGGAAAGGAGGTCTGTAAGGTAGAATAACCGGGATAAAGTATCTTTTCTCTGGGATGCGTTGAATATAGGGGAAGAAAAATGGTGTGAATTTGTGATAGTTATAGGTATATGTAGAAAGACTTATGGCTGTCTTCCTGAACTGAAAATATTCGGACATGAGGTGTCTTTTAGATTACAAGATTGGCTTGTAGAACACTGAAAAAATAAAGTGGTCATTAACTTATGTTGTTTCTAAATGCTTGTAATCTCCCCTGTATCTGATGAGTGTATTTGGATCAACTAACTCTATAGGCGTTGTTCTGTTTCCTCATATGTAAGAAAATGAAAGGTGTGGAGATATAAGTTTGATGGTGGTAGCAGAAGCGGATGGTACGTGACTGAAAAAAAAAATCAGTCTCACAAGCAACCTGTAATATGTGTGGAAAAATTTGGTGTTAGAGAGTCTTGGTGTAGCTGTATCTCTGATGCAAATTCAAACTTCTCAGAAGGTAATTTAAGACAGGCATTTGAGGATTTGCTTACAGAGTGTAAATTCAAATGTTTTTCTCACACTTGTTGTGTTATTTTTCCATCAGATTATTGGGAGATGATCTTGACTGTTTGTTTCTTGAAAGAGTCTTCACTATGCTTTTTGATTTTTTCTTTTGTTTCCCCCCCCCCCCATATTGACAGTTTAAACTTTCAGAGTCATTAAAGACAACCTTTTCTGGGGCCCTTTCTGAGCCAAGAAGCGTTACTAGATTAGATTGACTCTTATCAGATTATCAAATCTATTTTGTCATGTTGCGTACATTGACTGTTATAAAAAATTTGGGTCTGTTTGCTTCAGAAGGTGTTTTGATACTTAGGAGTTGTGGTACTGCTGCCAGTAGGAAAGGTTTAGAGAACTGTTTTTCTGCATAGAAACTTAACCTAACCTGAGAGAACAATAGCTAATGAAATGATTTTTCATTGCCATTTGTTAACAATATAATTCTTTCCTTTTCTAGTGGTCTCCAGTCAATTTATGTTGCTCGTGTGAAGTCAGTGCCTTCTGCCTTGTCTTAGATGACACTTTACCAAAACTACTGACTAGTAGCTGACTGCTGTTTTCCAGATGTGAAAATGTGATGGGATATGCGTTTGTATAATAGGTCTTTGAATTCCGCTAAGGATTTGTGAAATTTGGAAAGGGTTCCCTTGTGTTTTGCCTTGAACCCCCCCCAGTTAATTATGGTCATATATGATAATTATTAATATTTAAAGGAATATTCCTGAATGATTTGATGATGTGCTTGCAGATATTGAGTGAAAAATTGCCATTGAAGTAATCAGAATTTTACTTTATTTGTAGGATTTTTAAAAGCATCAATACTTACAATACTTTGACTGTTGAGTATATTTCTCTACTTTTCTGTTTTCTGGTTCTTTGCAGTGTTCTTGGACAGTTGAAATATTTTGGGGGTTTTTAAGTGTTTACAGTTCTGTTTTAAATAATTTCAAATCTTAGTGGATGCTTTCAAAATTTAGGAGTGTGAGATTAAGTGTTGTTTCTGATACAGTGGCACTACGTGCTGGGGAGGCAATGAAATACTGAAGAGGTGCTTAACATTCCATGTATACTTACTTAATCTGACTGCCAGATGTTTCAAGGGAGTCATCTTTCTGAAGTTTGACTCCTCTGGTGAGCTTTTTGGGTGAGGGAAATGGTCTGTGTCCTTAACCTTTGATTGTATGTATTGCACTTGACAAACAAGGCAATTAAGTTATTGACAATGGGGTTTTTTTAATGTCAAGGTTATGTGCCAGAAACAAACCCCCTTTGTTTGGGGATATAGATATGTTTCTTTGCAAGCTAGCACGAGTGGCAGTACACAGAGCTATTCTGTCTGTAGGAACTTAGGGAAATCCTGAAGGGTGCATACTGGCATTATTCTGCACTTGGCCAACAGGAGGTAAATAACAGTTAGAAGGAAGAGTGGTTTTATAGTCATAAAAAGCAGTGGTGGTAGTTTTCCTGCTATGTGTAACAGAAGGTGTTTAATTAGGTTGCAAGTTTGCAGTGGGGTTTTTTGGCAATTTGTTTCTCATCAAGTCATAAATCCATTTCTTCATGTAAAACTAAAGCTATTGTTGTTTATGGTTTAATGAGCTACAGTTTATGCAACAACAAACCCATCTTACTTCACTTATATCTGTGAATGACAATATAGAATTGTTCCCCTTCATGCCGGATTGCCACTACTGGGATACCTGGTTTATTCCAAGTATATATTGAGGTGCAGGAGTTGTGTGTGGATTATTTGTGTAAGCAGATAAGAGGTACATACAGGAAATGGGCATTGTTGCAGAGACCTGCCTTTTAAGCAAACACAACTCTACTAGTAAAATATAAATCTTTTTTTTACATTTACATGTTACATAAAGATATATGCTATAAGTCAAGCTAAGAGAAGGTGATAGGTTGGTTAGTAGAATACCTTTTATGTTACAGAATGCACTCGTTTTTGCAGTGTTTACTGTCTTTCAGTTGGGGTTCAGCTGGGAAAATTTTCAGGTTTAGGGTAACAAAATGACTTTGAAAAGGAAAAGAGTCACCTCTTCAGAATTGATAAATACAGATTGGTTTTATTCAGATTGTACTTTCTGTCCTACAATTTAAGTTAATGGATTACCTGGTTAATAAAGTTACCAAATTACTTACCCTGGCCTTGCTGTTGACCATGAGTGGGAAGAGAGCGCATTAAGTGACAGCAGTCGTGCGAGATCCTCCACTCCATCAGCTAGTGTTGATGTTTGGTACTTTTCCATTAGCTGGAAGGGCAGATACGGCTGTCATAGCACTGAATGCTTGACTCTACATTTTTATCTCCATGATAGGAAAGTGCCTCAGAGAATAGAAACAAGTACAGTGCTACATGAAGTGTGTCTTGCACAGTGTATCCCTGACCTTACTGTGTAGGAGTCCCTGAATCTGCGCCAGCCCACTCCTCGGGTGGTTTCACTGAGCTGTGGCTGTAATAAGGTTTATTCTGTATACACGAGGCTTATGTAAGGCACTACTGAATAGTGGGATGAAATCTGGATGGTTTTGGTCAAGCCTTTACCATTTCTCTACTTACAATTACCCAATTGAAGTAACTTTTTTTTTTTTATTTTTCTTGCTTCACTTTTGAGTAGTTTTGTCACTGAAAAGATCAGAAGAAATACAGTGATGAAAACTTTTTTTCTAATTTCTGTATGCAGTGCTAAGAATAGCTGTGTACTTTGTTTCTAAATTTGAAATGATAAGCAAAGATATAAGCATAATATTTTAGGAAAGAAAGCATATAGTAGTTTTATTTTGTTCCCTATCCCATCCACATCTCCTGATGTTCACTTTTGATGGGAGCTGAGGGCAGAGATATTGGCTGTAATTGGGCTCGATTCACCTTCTGTTATTTCTCCTCCTCTGTGTCACAGTTTGTTCCGTGTGACCTGTGCCCTTACTCTTCTATAGATGAATGTAAATACCTTCTTGAGCAATCTCTGTAAGATGAAGTATCCCCTTATTTCTGGCTTTCCCCTTTCTAGCCTTCCTGCACCATGCCATATTTAAAAAAAAACCAAACTAGATAAAACCCAAGCCTGTGACACAGACACATGAACAGGAACATGAACCAGTAAGTAACTGTTAATAAATGTCTCTGGCTGAGCAATGCAAAGTGATGTTAAATTCCAAAGGATTTTCCTTTCACCTTTGGTGTCATCTTAATGGTTATCAGTAGAGTGTTTCTTGGTGGTTTTTTTTTTTTTTTTTTATGAAACCGGATCCTGTGTGTTTGTAGGGTTTTTGTATCACCACATTAGAAAAGCAGGAATGCTTCTAAGGGGCAAGAGGGGAGGCAAATCTGAGAGTCCCAGATATGTTCAAAATTAGGAACAAGTTTTCTAACTTTTTGAACTGTAGAAGGGAATTCTTACAGGTTGCAAGGATGCAGACAAGTGTTCCCTTCTTGTTGAAGCTTTGCTGGCTGACGAGGATGATGAATGTAGATGCTTGTAATTGCTGCTGTGCAGAGACTGCCCTTTCATGCCTTCTGCCTCCCCTTGCTATGTGTTTGGTCTTGTCCCCTTGTCCAAATCAGCTGTGTAAATGCAATTTAAGGTGAGAGAGGGGTTAAATAAGTTAATCACCTGATGGATCTGGGTGGGAGCAGGAAGTGATGGTCTCCGGTGGAAAAGTGCAAACTCTTGAACTCAGGTTGTTGACATTGTGCAAGATAGTGCAGGGTTTGGACAAGCTCCTGTGCTGTCTGCCTGAGCCTGCAGTGGTTCACACCCCAAAATCATTGTTTTATTTTTAGTTGGTACTAATTTAAACAAGGAATTCCAAGTGGCAATTTTTATAAATGTTCTGTCTTATTTAAACGGTTGGGGGAAGGAAGAAAAAGAAAAGGGTTTAGGGAACTTGTGATGATGTTTCTTTTCTCAGCATGCCAGCATGCATGGTACATATTGGATAGTGTCTCCTAACCGGGGGAACAGCTGCCAGTTTGCATGCTGTCTCTAGTCCGTTTGGATGGGACAGGACATGTTTGCTTTGGAGAAGTGGAAGGGGTATTGGAGATGTTGGCGATGTTCTATTTTCCAAAGGCTGGAGAAATCCCTCTTTTTAATTCCAGGCTGTGTATGTCCTGGTTTCCCAAGGAAGGCTCTAACTTGAGATTCAGTGATCTCTGACCACTGTGAAGAGAGGCAGCTCGCTTGGTATGATGGAGTGGAAACATGCATAGATTCTGCCTCCTCCTTTGTGTGCATGCTTGTGATTGATGTTTTTCATTGCTGATCCTGACAACTGGCACTATTGTGCGGAGGTGAGGTAGAGAGAAATTGTCAGATTGCTTAAATCCCTGTGAAGGCTGGCAGCAGAGCTGTGGTGGAGGAAGAGGGAATACAAATAACGTGAGGCTGATTTTTTTTTTTCCCCTCCCCTGCCCCCTTCCTGCTGCCCAGCCTGTGTCTTTTCGAGTACAAGGGCAACACAAGGCAGTTCCATGTGGGAAAGTTAAGGAATTAATGTGCCATGTCTCAGTGTTACTGTACTGGGGCTAGACAGATGGTGTAATTAGCCTACAGCGGTGAAGAGCTATTTTTCTGATAAGATAAAAGGAAGTAGTTGTGGGTGGTAAAAGAAGAATCTCTTAAATTGGCAGGGCTTACAATGTGTTTATAGAAATATATGAAGTGTATGGGTCCAATTGCAATTATTTTTTCTTTATATTTTTATTTATCGTTTTACCAAGCTTACCTGAAAGAATGAAGGAAAAAAAGCAGATATTCTCTTCTCTTGGTTAATATTGGTCTGATCACTTTGGAGTGATGGGGAAAGAAATCTTCCTTCCTTTTGCTTCTTTCTATGATACGCCTTTGGGAGGCTGTTGGAGGATGTTGAGGGTCTGTAGGAGGTCTGTTCTTGACTGACCCCACATGTTCTGGGTTTTGAACTTGTTTACTTTTCATCTCTGTTTCTGACTCTCCTATAGGTTATTTTGGTTGGCATATTTTAAAAAGAGAAATTTTATAAATAAAAGTTACAAGCAGTAAACAGGACTAAATTTGGCTTGCACTGACAAAACATCTAAATGAGAACAGTGGGAAAATGAAGGAATGACAAGAGAGAGAAAAAATTGTTACATTGTGAGAAAACACATCTACAACTGGATCAAGATTCAGTTTTTGTTTATTACTTTGTAAGTCCTTTGAATTACTTTTGCTTCCTTATGAAAAGATAATAGGTGTACTTGCTTTTCAAGCCCAGCTCTTCATGTTTTGACCCTAAATCTGTAGTATCTTATCTATCAATGAGTTAGTAATTCAGATTTCTGGATGATTTGGTTAAAAATGGCTTTTCAGTTATATTTTATGAAAGATATGGTATTGGTGAGTAGAAAATGTGACAAACACATTTGCTTGGAAGATTTCTTTTCCTAATATTTCTCTTTCTTTTTCCTAGGAACCACTTAGGTTTGGTACATTGGTTTTATTTGCCTTTGCTTTCTGTTGTGCAGAGGCTGCTTTCTGTCGTGCAGCAGTACTTGTGCCTGTCTTCAGAGGGTCTAGTTTCTCCTGTTTACTGGCAGGAGAGAGTCTCCCAATATGTTGTGGTTTTTTGTTTTCTCCAAAAAGACTGCAAACATTCCCTCAAATCTAAATTTAAGCCTTTTTTCACAAGTATCATTTTTGCGTCCTCTATCCTGGAAGAGAAGGTGGTTGGGGAGGGCTGTGTCTTGGTGATGGTCTGTCTTAAAATACTGCTTCAGAAATGTCCGCTGGACTCTGCTTCCCCCTACTTTCCCCCCTCTTTGCCCCAGTTTGCACTCTGAATAACACCAGAAGATAATCCACAAGGCGATTTATACACTTACTTCAGAGAATGTACCTACATCCAAAAGTGTTGTGGGGAATAAAAATAATAAAGGAATGTGAAAGACTTTTATCCTAAACAATATTTAGTTATTAATGAAACCATTAGGACAAGAGTTTACACAGTGAATTTTTTGTTTGTTGGTTTGTTTTCTGGGGGCTTTTTATTGGGGGGCGTGTAGCTTTTTCTAAAAATATTTAGTAGAATTTCTATTAAAAGTAGCTGAGAAAATATGGTACTAAAAGAGTTTTTCATGGAGTCATGGTAGGTCTTTGTCCCTACATCATGAACATCAGTTGGGTGTCCAGTGTGTGAGCATTTCCTGATCTTTCAGGCAATTACAAGTGTTACAGAACTTATCAGTTTAATAATCTCATTTCCTCTTGCAACCATGGGAAATGAGCACACGTGAATGGATACAACCTCTCAGCACCACTTACTAAGAACATTTCATCCAGTTCTGAGTGCTCCCAAACAGGCAAAGGGGCCCAAAGATCCAAACAGCAGCCTTCAGGTTGAACTGCAGCCCTTGCTCTGGTACCAGCTGCCTACTTCCCTTGGCTTGGCTGTGTTCTCTGAACGTCTTGCTCCTGGGCGGGTGTGACAGGTTAGAGCACTTGGGGGTAATGCAAGGAGATTTTATAATTTACCACTCATCTACACTGACTCCATTACTCCTTCAGAAAGGACTATGGATTAAATACATTGAGGAGGGGGGCGGGGAAAGAATGCATTTTTTTCCCCCCTCCTGAAATACCATTTTCAAGGAATTATATATAAGCTAATAATATGTTCAGGATATTTTTGAAAGTTCACATAATTCCTGCCTTTTGAAAAGTGTTTAACACTGTAGCTGACATTTAGGTACTTAGTTTTAATCAAAGATAGAGATGGTTGGATTTAGGTTAAATATCAGTCCTGTCAGCTCCTCTTTTGGTTTAACAAAAGTGCGTGTCTGTGTGCATAAATACATATGTGTGTGCATATATATGTTTTTGATATACATATGTATGTTTTCTTTATGTAGCATATGTAAAAAATAATTATATGTAATTACAATTCAGATGTGAGAGGGTGTAAATTTCTTCTTTCTACCTTTCTTTTGTGAGGATAGAAACTTGAGAAATAGTGATTATGTTCACTTTTATTTGTAACAAGTATTGGAAGACTTAAAGAGATACTTATTGCATCTTCTGGCATTGAGAAGGATGAATAATGGAGTTGTTTCCCATCAAGTATTATCCTAACACGTTACAGTGAATTTCAGGGTGGTTATCTCCCCCCTCCCCCGTAAGAACACGCTGTTCTTCCTGCTGAACCTGCAGTTCTCAAACTACAAATTCAGAGTATGTATTTTTTACTGGATATGTATTCGTTTATAAAAATTTGTGTCCCTTTTTCATGTATTGAATTTTATTTTCTACTGCCTTAATGTGTGTAATTGTTTCAAATGAAGATTTTTATGAATAGAAACATGCTTTAATTGACAAGACCATCTTTGAATCCTTTTTAGATTGGGGAAAAAAGTATTCTTGAGCTTGAATTCTCCAATATTCATATGTATAGGAAAACACTCAGTAACGTTACTCTTCCTGCTTGAAAGTGTGTGGACTAGAGACTTTTCTCGCTGCAAACAACAAACACTTTACAGACAAGAGTAAGTCCTTGCAATAACTGTGCAGCACTCTTGCTTTTGAATTATAGTATTTTCGCTACCACCTCTTGTTGAACAAAGTTGAGTAAGGTTATGGAATTTGTTATATGTGTTGCGTTAATGAGCTCAGTGAGAGGCAAAATGCATAGACTGAAGAGATCAGAATCAATCCTTGGCTAATAATTTATTGATTAAATGCATCTTGCAAACCCATCTAAACTTAACCAAATCTCTTGATTTAAACATTGTAAAACTGTTGTCTTTTTTTTTTTTTCTTAGTTCAGTAAAAGATCAAGATGTCTACTTTGACAAACTGAAAAAAATTCAGGCACACTTTTAAGGTTGAAGTGCTGTCTTGAGGGTGGTCTGTTCTGTGTTTTGTCATGCTGTGCTCTTTGCCCTGACACAAATGCAAAACCAACTGTTAGTTTGCGGGGAACAAACATCCTGGCTTTCTTTTTCAAAAGACAAATACATCACTTTGGAAATAATACAATGTAGCATGAATTTAGAAGTACTGAAGGGCAAATCCGAGTTGTTTTTACTTAATATCTTTTTTTATCTTTAAATAAAGAGATTATTTTGGGGGGATGTGTCTGTGTGATAACTACTGGAAACACTCACTGAAGCTGTATATTAGCCCATGGTTGAAGACAATGCATTTCCCTTTTAGTAGCTTTTGCTTGCTCTTAAGTATGTGTTCAAGCTAGTTTCGAACAAACATTTCCATTTAGTTTGTTTTGATATATTTACCTTGCTTAGTTTCTTTACTTATTGAGTCTTCCCTTCTAGTTAAATTTGTCTGCCTGTAGAGGAAGTGATTTAAATTAAATGTGATGTTTGGCGTAGTTCACAAAAATTGCTGTGTCCCTGTGCAGCTTTGCTCAGGTTAGCGAAGCTCTGTTCAGAGGCCAAGGCAGCCCCAGAAAGTTGGAGGTCATCTACTGCAGCTGGCAGGTGTGGACATGCTTTTAGTTGTATTATACAGCATCCTTGCATCAGCATATGGATAGCAGAAAATGTTTAGGAGGCTTAAATTTAGAGATGTCCTCACTCTAGAAATGCACCAATTTAATCAGAAATTCCTCAATAGACTGGGATATAACTGTACAATAGAATATTTAAGGCGCTTTTAAGGGACTTAAGTTCACTTGGTGATAAATCTTTCATATCTGTAAACTTTAGTTCAGACTTAAAGTGAATATTTTCTAAATATAATGGTGTTCTCATCTACCACCCCTCCTCTGTAGAGGTCGGTTTAAGGCCTAAGGAAAAAAACCCCTAACAAAATAGAAGATCAGACCAGATATGCTGATGCCAATCTTTCATCCTTGACATTGCCGCTTTTTTGGTACACAAATGTAACATAGCATTTCTGGGGAACATTGGCCTGTTTAAAACATATGTGATGGACCAGCTGTGTGGTAAAGAACTTCATTCTTAGTCATAGTTTAAAAACATCTTAATTAAAATGATAATATGGTTTTTCATCTCTGCGTGTACTGGAAACAGTTGGGAGGGATCTCAATTTTCATGAGATTGTTGAACTCTTCTTTCCACCCCCATGGCTTTCTGGATGACATTTTGAGCAACACTACTGAGGGAGTGGATGGGAGTGAATGATTGTGCCACAGGACACCTGCATATCCCAGTCCTTCATTCTAATTAGATTTTAAAGTGTTGATACACTGCATTTCATAAATTAAAAACAACTGATGGGTGGCAAGGAAAGTGTGTGATGAGATAGTGCGTGTGCTTTTTTGTGCCTTCAGGAGAGGGAATTAGGATGTTATGTTCTGGGCAGACCCCAGATATTTGGACAAATGGGGCAACAAGATTTTTTGAAACAGGAATAAAAAGAGAATGATTCATAGACAAGAGTGTCTGGAATAGAGAACAAAAAAAGATGAATCGGCAGGAAAAAGAAAAGCGATGAGGTTTACACAGATTACATCTTTAGAGTGATCTGAGATTACAAAGAAGTTTTGGCTGGGAGGAAGAAGTCATAACATAAGTCATAATATGAGAGAACCAGGTATATAGCAACCAGGCTTTACCAACAGAAACTATAAAAGAACAATCTGGCCTTGCAAGCAGTCAGGGTAAAGTATTGCTTACTTTTCTAACACAGAAAAGTAAGCATTTCCCCCCCACCTCCTGCTCCTGTTCCCCTCAATGCCCCCACTGTCTTTGCAGATAGCACACTGAGCTTCCAGTCATCCTTAGTCACTGGCAGGATGTCAGCATTTCCTTACAAGCTTTAACAGTGATTTCATAGTGTCTTGAACATTGGTATAACTATTTATGGAAATCTTAAAATATTCTCAGGGCTTGACAAAGGGAAGCTTGTAATTTAATTTGTGTGTTAGCTTCAGGCTGAACAAACAATAAAGTACTTTAACCTTGCATGTACTCACTTGGTACTAAAAGGCTTTCTTAAACAAGTGTTTAATACTTGAATCAAGGCCACTTTCAACTTGTGGAAGTATCTGCGCAGATGTAATTTAAGATTTGTCTTTGGAATTATGCATTCCATTTTCCAAATATTTTGTGTTGGAGCAGTTTGATGGGTGGGTAGAGTATAGTAATCATGGTTCGAATGGCTGTAGTTTACAGTGATGTTCTTGCTATTTTTGGCTGGAGGCAGACTTCTGTAAGAGTGGCTTAAAAGCACAACATTGCATATGTTCACATTTTGAATGCTTTTTTGCATCTTTCATATTCTTTTTATATCGTCTCCTATCTTGCAAAATCAAATGCTTTTGCCCTTTTCTACAATACATAGAAAAACTATTTTTAAAACTTCTTTTCCATCTGTTGGTTTAGCTTATTAACAGAGAAGAAAGACAGTGAAGGAGGTGGAAAGAGATACAGCAGTGCAAGCTGGTATTTAATTCAGCTCAACAAATAAGAACATTTTTAATCATCTGTAGGTAGCTACTTCATTCAAAATTCTCTTAAATAAAAGCTTTCTTCTGTTTTGAAGACCTAGAATTAGCTAAGCACATCAGTGCAGTCTTGACTTATATTAGTGGCTGTTAAAATAAGAGTTGAGACTACCCTACTGGTGATTCTTCCTCCCCCTCTGCCCCCTCTTTGTGGAGGACGTGGAAACAAAACTGTTCCTAAATCTTTAGGATTATTTTTCTTGAAAAAAAAAGTGCTCTTAGACAAGATTTCACAATATTTTAAATCGAATTAATAGCAAACATGCTGAATGTTTGCCTTTAGGTATTTTCTAATAGAATTTCAGAAGGCTGTTTAAAACCAGGGGGGGAGTAAGTCGCTAAACCTTTTCAGCTGAAATTGGTTCGCGCTGATTTCTCCACCTCTTAAGCCAACATGAGTGTGCATAAAGGAGGAAGCAGTATTTGTGTTTTTTTTTTTTTAGTAATTCTCTGTGATCAGGGGCCTCTGGTGGTCTAGTGGTTAGGGTGCAGGACTCTCACCGCTGCGACCCGGGTTCGATTCCCGGCCCCCCGGGCAGATGGAGCTTGTCAGCCCTGTGTGGCAATCCATCTAAGAGAAGGTCACTCTAAACAAACCTACGTCCTGGGGACCTCACTGCCACTGTCCGAGCTTGCCTCGGCCCCGGCAGATGAACCTCAGGATTAAAGGGTGGGCTCAGTTCAGCGCACGCTGTGTCTCACCTAAAAAATCCACTGCGCAGGCTCGAAGGGTTAATGACCTTTCCCAAATCTTCGCTCGCGAAGACTGGCCATTAATTCTCTGTAGTGATGGACTTCATTAAGTGACTTGAATTTCAGTGAATTGTCCAACACTCAGCCACTTCAGCCTTGTTTTAAATTTAAAAGGAGATTGCATGCTTACTGCTGTATGGTAGTTTTCTCTGTGCCAATCACAGTGTTTCTTATCATGAATGATAATCTGCTGAATTTGCTTCTCCTGGGGAAGAAATAGTCTTCTTGACTCTCTGGTCACCACTGTTTCCTGATATGTTTGTAAGTCAGTATGTTTGCTTATTTTTAGAGAAGTGGAAGGAAACAGGGGAGGCTGAGGAAGTTGACAGATAGTGAGGGGAAAATGGTTTGCAGCAAGACCTTCATTTTTCCTACAGTGGGTGGCAGTGGGTTAGCCTTTTTCCCCCTCTTCTGCAGGTTTCTGTGGCAGGAATCAGATCACCTGCTTTTGGACTGCTGTAGACAAGGGATATTATTTGAAAGCACAATGATGACTGAGCAGGACTGTGTGTGTATGGAGATGAGGAAGGACTGCATTGGGTTAAACAACCTTGGGTCTAGCCAGGCCCTTTATCTATGGTTACTGAAAGCTAGTGTGACAGTGTGCATATCTCAGAGCATATCTGCTATATGTTGCCAGTCAAGCAGCATATATGAGCTGCAATCCTTATATTAAGGCAAGAAAATAATTATACATTTTGTAATAAATATTGATAAATGGTAGGATCTGAAAAATTACATTCTGTTTCTGGAGGTGCTTAAAAATCATAGTGTCTTATTGCTTTTGTTTAATGCCTGGGAACCTTGATAAGAGGTGGCAAGTGTTGTCGAGTGTACAGTTGAGCATGGTTTGTTGTTTTGATTTTCCCACCAGTGATTTGCATTTAGTCAAAATATTTCTGAGAAACACTGAATTTAAAATTACATGACTCTGTCCAAACTGGTGATGAAATCTTTACTTGTGCTGCTATCAGGAGGCGAATTTTAATTATATTTCCTGCCCACCCTCAATTTTGAATAACACAGCTGGGAGGTAAGTGGAAAGAGGCAGATGATTGTGTCAGAGAAGTTTACAAGAACTCTGTCGTGGAAATTGTCTTGCAAAATTTTTCACTTAAATAGCAGTGGTTCAAGACTTGTCTGTTGTCTGAGATCCTGCATCCTTCATCCTTCCTGTGGTAGATTTTATGGCTGAGGAAAGTTGCTTGCTAGGTAGGGGCTTCTTCCATGTTCAACTATCCGTGTGCCAGTGCCTGGTTTGAAGGGGCTGTGTGCCCAAAGATCTTCCTGCTCCAAGTGGTATCCATTCTGGCACCAGGCTAACCCCTACCCTAAAAGGGCTCTCTTCAGGTACTGCCCGAACATGGTGTGTTTTGTTGTGACAAAGTCATGGCACTGTTAGTTTTCTTATTGTCCCTTGATCTTTATCTAGTTCACTTTGGATGTCTTCATATGTATTCTGAATTACCGTCCAGCTCAGTCTTTGATGATGGGCCAGAAGCTACCAAAACGGTGTATCGGTGTATCGTCTCACAATGGAAAGATAATTGTATGAAATGATGCATTTAACATGAAGTTAAATGTCTTCATGCCAACCCCATACCCACTCACCCCCACTCCACTTTCGTTTTATGCTTTTTCTTTCTTACATGTTTTTGAAAACAATGCCTAAAGAAAGGATCAGCAGGGTGGATGCTCATGGAGTAGCAATATAGAGACCACGGAGAAGGACCCCTTGAAGTCAGGTCACAGTTTGCATTACAGTACACAGATTACGGGAATAGAGTGAATCTATGCTTGGGACTGCGTGCTCTCTTGAACCTTAGGTTAGCATAATATAACTAAAAGTGAGTGTGTGGTCAATCCATTCATTTACAAATACAGTGTAGCATTTTCTGCATAGAGAATCCTTTTAACAGGGTGAACAAGCTGAGTGAGAGATTAGTGTTCAGTGAAGATGAAGGTTGTGAAATCCCTGCTCTCCCCCTGCCAGCCCTATCAATGTTGTTGTTGGATCCACTGTTACAGAACTCTGTTTAGAAAGCATTTACATCACACAGACTCCTCTTATGTAATAAGTATACCCGAAGTAGAAGTTTATGTAATGGTGACTATTTAAGATGGAATATGTAAACCTAGTTGTTTGAAGTCACGTGGAAAAGCTTCCACCAAATTTGTGTGATTCTGTCACCATCTGAATGTGGAATAGATTCCTGTATATTAAGTAAAGCAAGGCCTCTCTTAAAGATCTTACTGGACTTCTTACTCTTGGTTTGCCTTTGGTCATTTACAAGTAGAGCTAGGTTTTAAACTTGATGGAGAGAAGTGAAAGAGTAACTTGAGGGTCATGAAATGCAGCTAATTTCAAACCATGTGATTTAGTTTAAATTGAAACTTAACTGCATTTAAATAGATGGGCTGCCAATTTATTTTCTAACACAGACATACCAGCCTTCTGTTAGTTATTGTCTGTTTTAAAGCCTTCTGGATGCTTGAGTTTGACAGCTTGCACGTGACCTGCATAGTGCAACATTGCTTGGTTACAGCTTTTCTACTCTATTGTAACTCTGTAAAGTATTCTGTGCATGTTCGATAACTTGGAATTTGGCTTCTGTAGGCTTAATCATCATAGATAAAATCCAGGTGTGCACATGATTTACTTTCTCTGCTGCTTTGTGTGGGGTGGTAGTCCTTCGTGACGGAAAGGGAACAGCCTATGGATGGTGGAGGGAATGGCTGAGGATAGGCCAGGGGGATGTTGTGCACCCACAGCTCCCTTCCTTGGCATAGAGGCATCTGGAAGACCTTTGGGAAGTCCAGGTTGCAAGTTGGTACTACAGCAGCAGAAGAGGCTGTTAAAACCTTGTGGGGTGTTTTTTCTGGGTAGTTAGGAATTGTGTGTGGATTCTCCTTCTCAGATCAGGTCTGATCGCGTCACCTGGTGAGACTACGGAGGCTCTGCAACTGTACCAGCATTTCTGCATGGATATTTGTTGGCACAGCTTCAGCACTTACAGCCTTAGACCAGGGTGTCTCCCCAAAAATGGTATAAAAATTGCAAGTGTCCAGTTTGTATTGATGCTCACCCTTGTAGAGCTTCACACCCATGGGAAAGAAATGTGAAGCAAAATGCTATCCTGAAAACACTGTCCACGAAACTTCCTATGGGGGAAGGAGAGGTTCATCACCCAGAAAAACAGTTTTCTTAAGAGCCAAGAGGCTTAGATTTCAAGTTTATCCTTGTTTCAGGACCACATCCTCCCTAAAGTTTAATCTCTAATGGTATAAAGATCCTCCCTAAAGTTTAATCTCTTATGGTATAAAGACAAATAGGAGGGCACTTTCAGAACAAAGCTGACTCACTGAATGAAAAAATATGCTATTTCAATTTCTTAGCATAGAGAGAAAAAAAATATTTTCTTTTCTTATACTTAATGTTCTCTCAAGAACACTTGCCTATTGCACTTTGGCAGTTCCTGTTCTTTCCAGTTGGTTTCTGGATTAAACAATATACGTTCAGATATATTAAAAATAAGAATGGAAAATAATTCTGATGCCTGCTAGCTTAATATTTGAGTTTGCTAAAATAGTGAAAAATATCTGTGCTGCCTCTGTGTTATACACTGTATGCTTCCAATATTTTCTAATAGACTTAAAACTATGGTTACCTTTTAAAATAATTTTGAGTGGCTAGTAAACTTATCTGAAAATTCCAAAGTTCATATGCACCCTGTTGGCTGCTTTTTTTTTTTTAAATGGGGTTTATTTTGGTTGGTTGGTTTTCTTTTTTTTTTGTTTGGTTGGTTTTTGTTTTTGTTTTTGTTTTTTTTTGTAATTGAGCATTTTAAAGCAGACTTGGACTAAACAAACAGTCCTGATTTTATACAGACTAAAAACCTTTAAGTTCTATTGCCTTCCCATTTCTCCCTCCCTTTGTCCACACTGGTAGTCATGGCTTTACTCTGTCCATTGTGACAAAGGTTATCTTTTAGTACTTTGTACTCTTTCCTTATATTTCCTCCATTGCCTTTAGACTTTTACATTTTTTTTCTGTCCAATACTGCTTTCTCAAATTTCCTGGTTTTTTGTCTATTCCTATCCTATTGACAAAGTAGCAACTTCTAATACTGCTCTTTTCTGTCAGTTATAAATGAATTACATTGTGTTACATAGTTATGCTTGTCACTGTATGAATTATTATTTTTATATATATGAAGAAAAACACATCAAGGAGTCTTCTGTTTCTACTGTAAGGGACACAGCCCTTGCATGCCTGTGCTTATTTACAGCTTTTGACTTGATCCTTCTGACTTAGGACTTTCTTCTCAGGTTTGAATATGTAGGTGTTTAATGAATGTTAATCCTGTACAAATGAAAGATGAAGAAATTTGCATGTTCATGTGAGCCCTTAATTCAAATTTCAGCTTAGGAAAGCTTTGTATAGGCCCTTGAGAAATTTGTTACTCACTATTATGCCTAATGTGAGTGCAACAGATTTTAACTGGCTTGCTTTGTTTGCTTTTCACTGCGATATGGAAAGCAGATACACAGCTGTCCAAGTTTGATTTGGCGTTAATCATATCTATCTTAATTTCATCCTAAGTCTTAAAGATAGGACTCTTTGTTTAACAGTCATGTGGACTCAGTTGTCTAACTGGAAAAGGTAGTCTGTCATGTCTTGTATCTTTTACTAGTGAGTTAAGGATGATGTTTTTTTAGGTGTGCTTCTAGTTCCCCTTTGCTTTTAGCAGCAGGGGACTCACTTTTCTTTCTTACTTAAAACTTATTTAATTGAGAATTATGGAGCTTTCTTCAGAAAGCAAGGCAGCAATTGTTATCAAGTCTTTTTTTCCCCAACATTTAAGTTCTCCATTCATTCTTGTTTGATTTGTACTGGGTGGAGTCCTTTGATAGAGCTCTCTTTGCTAGTCTGCTGCAAAGAGACAATCTCATTGTTGGGAAGCTTTCAGTGCTTTTGAAGGGATGTGAGGTAGTCTTTCAATGAAATTTTAATTGACAGTGAATTTTCTTAGAGACAATAGACTGGCTTAAAATGCACCTTTGTCTTTCTGCATTGCTCTTCAGAGCTAAATGTAAATGTTGAATGTTGATTATTCAGTCACAGAAACAAACGATGTGGTCAATTGGCTTTTGGGTGGAGTTGCCTTTACCAGGCTGTGCTGGTTTAAAGGTAAACCAGCAGGGGAAAGGAACTCAACTCAAAAGAGAGATTATAAGTCAGAATAACAATTTAATAAAATAATACAATAAGTATGATTATACAGACAAACAATTGGTTTTAACCCACAAAACCCAAATGTATAACCCAGCACCCTGGGGCATGAACAGAGTGGTGTTCTTTGGGCCCCCTGAGTCCAAAGTGAAAGGAGAGAGGAAAACGTGTTGGTGAGAGTGCTGTTGCAGTCTGAAAAGTGGTGGTTGCAGTCTGGTTGAGAGCAGTGGTCTGCAGTCTTCCTCTGGATCCCACAAGTGGTTAAAAAGGTCTCAAGACTCCAAGATTATATATCCTCCAGTTCAGGCAGGAATGCTCAGTACCTCCCTCAGGGCTCGGGGATTCCTTAATGGGTGTGAGGACAAGAGCAACTCCTATCTCGCAGGCCTCTTAGCACCTAGTTTATAGCCTGAGGAGTCAGGCTCTATGTGCAGATAGTGTAAATGGTTCATTGATAACAGTTTCTGGGAAATGGCATGGAAGGCTATAGAATACACAGTTTTGGGTTACACCCATCCAGTGATGAACTGGTCTCAGCTGTCCTAACTAGGACACAGGCTTATATGAGCCCATGTGAGATGGTATTCCATGGCCACAGTGGTGTCTTTTGAGTTAGAGTATTCCATAATGCCAGTACAAACATGCTGCTGAGCTGCTGCCATCCTTGCTGGGTGAGGAGGCACTAGAAGTTGGGCTGAAGACATGTGCCACAAGTAATCTTGGGCACATAGGGGGGCCATAAAGGGGGCCATAAAGAATCATCTTCTTCCTTTTTAATTTTTTTTTTCCATTTTCTGTTCCAATGTAATCTTCAGGCCCCTCACATGGCAAACTTCACCCCTGTGACCATATGTATAGTGGCTGTGCTTTGCTTCAGTGCTTTTTCCAGAGAGGTGGACAGCAAGCATTCCTTACCCCTTGATCCCAAAAGAGAAAGGACACAGTCACACGCAGGTGCCTGAGGGGCAGGGGTTTGAGAAAATGAGGCTGTATGCAGCTGTGCTGCACTGCAAATCCTCATTATCCTTTGCATCCTGGATCACAATAGTACAGGGGTATTGATGTATAATCACCCTTAGCGGCAGGAAACAGTGTTAATGTTTATTGGCTTTGTCTTTACTCTATTTGTTTGTGCCAGTTCTCATCTATAATACAGCTTGCATAAAGACATATAAATGCGTAATGAATACTGAACATCTGTACAGAGTACTATTGAGCACTTTTTTGGTAAAAGTGTTTGGAATGCTAGCTGCCTATTTAAATACCCACAAAGGAATCATGTGATCTCGCAGTGTTTTATGAAACTTGTCCTAAATATTTAAAGATAGTTCTGGGGTTTCCAAAATAGCTTTATTGGGTGTTAGTGCAGCTCTTGTGTTTGAAATGTGTTTTTTCAGTAGGCATGTGTTTCAGAGAGAAAAGTAAGACAAAATGATTATATACTACACCGTATGTGATGAAATATACCTTGAGTATATAACATGGTCAGTATTTTTCCTGTTGATGCTCACTTGAACTTGAATGCCTTCCACAATAAATCTTTTTTTCCTTTTTTTTTTTAATTCCAATAAGCCATTATGCTTACAGATCGTTATTTAATGGATAGTGTATTAATGGACTTCCCACCCTAATTACTAAAATGAGTGCCTCACAAATGCACTAGTCAATCAATGACTGAATGTGTGTGTTGGATCTTGAACTCTCTTTTTAATTGAATTGCCTCAGCTATTTACAAAAGAGATATCCTGAGAATCTGTCTTCTGAATTTTAGTCACACCTCAATAATATAGATACCAGTTGTAAGCATTTTGTCAATGAACTCAATGCTATTTTTAAGTTGTTACCATTAACCATTCTTTTAGATGGTATTTGGAGACTATGATTTTGTTGAATGAGTAGAACTTTGTTTGGTTCTGCCCCATAGCTCTTAAAGTTCTATTATTGATGGTAAAGCGTGATTTGGAAATGTATGAATGTGTGCATATTGATAACTATCTGTAAAGGCACTCATATATAGGCTTATATATGTTTAAGGCTCTGGTCTTGATTGTTCTAATGCTGCTTTAATGTAAAATCCTTACTCTAAATTCAAGATATGCAACTTGGCAATAATGCATTGGATTTGTATCGAGGTTTAAGCAGCAGAATAGTTGTTAAAGCTGTTTTATTGAAACCAATCAAAAGATGCACGTCATAAGCAGTAGCAATGAGACATGATCAGGGTTATTGTTTCAAGTGCTGTTCTCCTCCTAAATACTTAGGATATATTCCAGAGACCAGGCTAAAAACTCTTTTCTTCCAGGAACTGGAACCAGGAAACTGGAATCTCATTGAAGAACTTGAAATTCAATAACAGGATTAATACTGTGGCTTGTAAATGACAATAACAACAAAAAAGGCATGTGACATAAGCAACCTGTGCCATTTGACTTTGAATACCAAAGCTGTTTTCTTTTTCCAGATGCTCTTGGTGCATCTCAAGGTTTGAACAGTGGGAGGTGGTTGTATGCACACTGCCTGCTGTGAGTCTATTTGGCTCATTTCTCTTCTGGGTCAGGTGTCTAGCTGGCAAATCTCAGAGTGCTGAACTGGATCAAAGAAAAAAACGTTCCATTTTAAGTTGAAATCATTCAGTGATAGAACACTCTGAATATAATAAAATTGCTGGTGAAAATTCTGGGAGCTGGTGAAGTCTGATTTTTACCTAGATCCTTACTGCAGAGTAAGTGAGCACATGGGTAGCTAAAGAGGTGTGAGTTTTGTGTAGGGGGTTGCATGATAAGTTACTGAACACTTGCTATCTGTCTTTTTTTTTTTTTTTCCCTGGTCATTGCTATGAATGTTATGAGTTGTTTCTAAGAGTTACCAAAAAACTCCTCAACAATTCCAGGTCAAATAGACTTGAAAGAAGATCGCTAGCTATACTGGAAGCCTGGATCAACAATAGTGCAATAAGGCACTATAATCCTGCCTTTCAAAAGACATCCATTTTTTTCCCCTCTCATGTGGATTGCTCTGGAAGTGCTGAATAGCTTCTTAATGAGTCATAGGTTGCAACCCAGGCTGTGCTGTGTGTGTAACCCTCTTTCTTCCTTTGGCCAGTTTATCACAGAGCTGACACAACATGACTCTTTCAACATAGCTTCCAGTCAATACTTTTGAGGCCTTGGAGTCAGCCAGTATCCAGAGATACTGATAAGAGTTCAGGTTTTGCAAAAATGTTAATGGAAGATAGGAAGTGCATTTTTGTCCCTTCAGGCAACCTGTCTCCTTGAACCGCTGCTGTCTCCTGCTAGGAAATGACCTTCATAGTATAACAGATTTTTGTTACTAAAGTTATGGTTTTATATTTCACTTTTTAGGTGAGCCTTTGAATTCAGAAGTAAGCATTCTAATGTTTCATAAGAAGGCTTCAAAGACTGTGTTGGTGTTAAAAGTGAGGTGTTTCCAGTGTTTGCATCTTCTGTATGCTTCATTGAGTCTATTCTCTAAAATGGCTATACCTACCATGGCCCAGCCACAGTTATACTAGATTCATCTATCAACAATGGCTGATTTTTTTTTATTTTATTTTTTTTTAGGAAGACATTAAAGTAGATGTTTCACTGTTTTTTTGTGTATTCTATTTATTTTTAGCATGGCAATATCTACCAATAGCACTAAAGACAATAATTGCTATCTCTTAATATTACTAAGGATTTATGTCTCTGTGATAACCACTTTCAGTGACTTTGATAGGCTAGTTAAAAAAAAAACCCAAGATATAATGTTACTGACTAAAGGTGATGCATATAGCTCCACATCCCTAAGCGTGACAGAAACATTTCAGTGTTGCAGCAAACAATCAGTTATTGACTTCTTGTAGTTTCAAAATCTAGAGTTTGTGTGTATGAATCAAGCAGCCCTGCACTGAGGAGTTGAAACTATTGTACAATCCATTCAGTATTTTGAAAATGTGTTGGAGAAAATATCTAGTCAGTCAAACTTTTGGACTCCATGTAAGTGAAAAATAACATTCACATAATGTGAAACATGGATATACAGTTGAAAACAGTCATATATAGGTAAAGTAAGCAGGTTTATTCAGGATGAATTTTGTGGAAGGAGATAAACTTTTGATGTGAATACAGAGAATGATGCCAGGATGAAGCAGAGTTTGGCAGAGCTGTAGCACAAATCTGTTGTGATTCCAGGTGGACATTTCAATTTGTGAGCTGCTTTGCATGGCTGATGACTTCTGCTGCAATTTTGCTTCTTCTCAAATTTTACACTTGTGATATAGACGACACTATGATTATTTAACTCTGACTTCTCCAGCTGCTTTTGGAAGTAGTTTCATATACCAGCAGCAATATAGCAGATGTTAATCATGCAAACTGTGCACAGCTATAGTGTAGAGACTTACCATGCTAAAGTGATTATTGTTTCTGAATGTTATTTAACCTCTGTAGGCTACCTTTTATAATCTTTTTCATGGCTTTATCTGAATCTTTCTCATCTGCTTCCTTCACTTACATAAGTGTTTTATGCAGAGATGGAAATGGCAAGAAAGGGCTTCAACCTAGTGGAAGGTAATGTAGTTATATTTGGAATGGTTTAGTCACATAACTGTGAAGACAAAGATGTAGTGGACCTTGATTGGGGCCTAATGTAAATATTTGAAGTGTATTTTGATTTTCTGCATTTTTTTTCTCTATGTCTTTCAAGCGATGTTGTGGCCATCAAAATACTTCAGCTATCTGAAATTTGATTAGCTGCTGTAAAAGTAGTCTTTGCTTCAAAACAGTCTGCTGTGACGTGTGTAGTGAAAGTACATTGGACAAGAGACTGTCAGCTGTGCAGGCTCCACTCTAATAACTGTTTCTTAGGTCCTGCAGTTCTAGACATATTATTTAAGAAACATTAGAAAAGTATGGAAAGGCAGTTTTTTAAAGCCATGGTGAAATCCCAAAATTATATACTTCACATTTTTCTGTGGTCAACAGGGCATTATTAATCTGTTAATTGAATATTTCAATGTTAAGAGCTGACAATCATATCCTACCCTTTCTTCCCACCCCCCTTGCCCCCAGGGATAAATGCTTATTTTCACACATAGAGGTTACATTTACGTGTTCAGGTATATAGTTTTATTTCTCTATGCTTAATCTCTTTTATGGTAACTTTTCCAAGTTTTTTCCAAAAACTTTTCCAGTTTTTGTTTGTTTGTTTTGTTTGTTTGTTTTTGTTGTTGGTTATTAGAATCTTATGTCTCTTTATATTCATGACATGTACCAGCAGGGCTGGATTTGGGAATATCTGGCTGGTGCCAGTAGAAGCAGCAGTTTGAATATCACTGTTTAATTTCCTCTTAAAATGGATATTTTGCCTTTGGGGCTCTGTACGTTGAAAATATGCTAACCAGTTTTAAAACTGGTTGGAGCAGTTGTGTAGATCATGGTCTCTTCTTCAAACAGTGCTGAATTGCCTGACCTGTTTTCTGTTGAAATAGCTCAATAAAATGCCCCCAGACTGCAGTGTTAATATGCTGCTTATTACTCTTTAAATGCATTGGAATTCTCTTGTTCTACTTAGAGATGTTCCTATACAATTCTAGATTCAAAATCACTTTGCCTTTATTTCTTGTTTCAGTGCAGGATGTTGTCAAGTTTGCCTTCTAAAAGGTCAAAAGGATTTGTAGGTGTGAGCACAAATTTGAGAGTGCTAGTTAGGGAAAGAAATGTAGAAGATGTCTATTTGAGGCATTTGTCTGCTACTAAATTGAGTTTGAGTTGCCTTGATTTGTGTATAAATTTAGGTCAGACCCGCAAAACTGTTTGGACAAAAGATTTGTTAATAAACCTGATAACACAGTACTCTGTATTAGGAGCTCAGGGTTCACTTCACTGTCAGTACTGCTAATGGAAATCTGGCCATTGTTCTGTGTTATGTTGGCTTCTTGCTCCAGTGAGACTCATTTCTTTCTGAAATGGCAAACTGGATCAGAATGTTTTATGACGTTCAGCAGAATGTTTTAAGTTCATTTTCCCTTACTGGTGTGGGGGAAAACTGACTTTAAAGCCCTCACGACAAGGAAGCATCACAGCTTTTTGTTCGAGGCTTTTCTCAATTTCTTCTCTATGAAAAACAAAGTCCAAAAAGCCACTGCAAACGGAAACATTTTTGACTGGGCTGTGGTATAAAACTTTTATTGTTTACTGGCTTTACAGTTTCATCTTAAACACTGAAAATTATGTCTTGTTTTGATAGGAGTGTTTAACATACTGAGTCCCAACTGAACATTTTTCTTCTGCTTTAATTCCTAGTATGAGCTGTTACGGACATTTTTCAGAAGTGATGACAGCTCTCCACTGCATTTTTTTCCACGCAGATGACTAATACTGGGTATGTCCGTAGACTGTTTTGCATCAGAGTGTGCTCCAAGCCTGAGGAGCATTATGTCAACTCTTATCCAGGAGCTGTGCTGATGCAGTGCAGTGCTCAGACCAGGCTAGTATGACTTTTTTCCAAGCTGGGCTCTTCAGTTCAGGCTGGCTACCCTGTTAACAGTTACAAAGCTTTCCAGTGGCTCAGAGTGCTGGCAGGGCAAACTGGCATCTGCTGTGGAACTGGGGCAGAACGAGTCCCCATCTGCCTAGTGTGGACCTGCTGGCTGTATTTAGCAAGTCTTAGAAATCACTGCTTTCCATAACCTGATGTTCTGTGGTTACACCAAATGACAGACATTGGAGGAGAGAGCCTGTAGGGAGGCCAAAGGGCTGTGGGCACATGGCTGAAGTGACGGTGGCACTCTAATAAGTAGTTAATGAGGAGCCCACCTATACAGTTGGAGAAGTAGAGATTAATTTTGAGTGTGTTACTTAGGATGCTGTAAGTGCAATACTTACTAATGGGAAGACAGTTTTTCTTATTAGAAAAGGGAATCTTTTATATTTGTGCTTGTTAGAGAAAGATTTCACTGTTCTCCCTGGACTTGGCTTTGTTTCTTCAATAAAAAAGACTGTGGATTTCAGTTAATAGTGGGATTTGCACATTAATGTGAGAGTAGATGGTTTTCAGATGATGGTGACCAACCTTTAGTTGCATATGCTTTTTCATTAATAAAGGACATAATTAGGCACGGTGGTCTTTACTCCATTAGCCAAATTCTTAACCTTAGAAACCAAATGGCTAAGCTGTTCAGACTGTCTCATTCCTTAAACATTGACTGTCAAAGAGACAAAACATAACAAGTCATGGCTACAGTTCCTGTACTGAACACTTTTATTCTTGTTGTTTTTATTTTTTGGATTTAGAATTCTAAATATTTTTTTTCTGCCAGATTTTTAGAACACCCCCCACTCCCCAAGCAACACCAAAAAATCCCCACTTTACTAAAACACTAAAGTTTTTAAACTTTACTTTTCTGGTTGTAAAGGTATAAATGTGATGTTGCTGAAAGACTGAATTTGTTTTTCATCACAGGTCAAAGCACAAAAAGTATCTTCAGAGGAAGAGGAATAAACATCAGTTAACACGCTCATAGTTCACAAAAAGTCTTAAAAACTTTCTGTGGATAAGACCTCTTGTTTGTCATACATGAGAACTCTTTCTTGCACATTGCTATTTTTAGCATGTATCTTCACTTCTAGGCTGAATCTATACTGATGTTTTAATCAAAAGCTGATGGCATTGCTAATATCCTCTGGGATGAGAAACTGCTCTTCTGTGTACCCACATTTTGCTTGTAGGACAGAACAACCCCCAGATATTCTCTGTTTTGTGTTTTTGCATTTCATTTGCTGCTATTTAAGAATGAATTATAGAAATAAAATTACAATTCTTAGCATGCAGACAGATAAGATGAAAGATGATCACAAGTGCTACATTTGGCAGAAAAGTCAGATTGGAGAGATATCTGTAAGAGTGGTTTGTGTGCTAACAAAGCAATTGGGTCCCCTGTCAGCTCATGTGTTGTAATGCTTACTACCTGGTGCTCACTTCCATTCCAAATTTGTACTTTCCCTTCTCTGCTTAGTAAGCAAGGAGGAAGTGCTAAGTGTTGACTAAGTTGGGTTTGAGTCCTTTAACAACCATTCAGTTGCTTTCAGTTACTAACCAGCAGAGTGGGTGGTGAAATAGGTGATTCTATTGGTGCTCCTGTATGTAGTGGAAGCTTCATGTTCTCGCTTTGTTCCAGGAAAGTTTTGTACTTATGACATGATAATGAAGCACTCTAGAATATATAAATAAATTTTGTATAGTTTCGTAAATGTTTAAATTAAAAAAAAAAGGGTCCTGGTTTTTTTCTGTCAATTTAAAGCTCTCTGCTGCTCTTTTCTCTGTTAGCAGATTGTGAAGCTATAATAAATGGCTGATACATAGCCGAAAGCGTGGCAGTGACCATCGTCACTGGACGTTTCATGTTCTGACACTCCAGAAAAACTAATTAGGAACAGCAGTGGCCCAGCAAGGAGCTGTTGCAGTAGTTTAAGTCATCAAATCTCATGATGTATTGTGGGCTCAGAGATGAAAAGAAACAAAACTCTAATTGTTAGGGATTGTTAATCCACCCCATCTCTATAGCTTCCTCAGAAAGCAGATACTACCTACCAGTCTCTCAAGAGAGACTTTGAAAACAAATGAATCTATAAGAATAACTTTGGGTTTTTTAAGTACAATGTTATCCTATTGAAGGAATACAACTGTGGTATGGGTAATTCTTAATAAAAACTGAAACTGTTATATTTTTTATGGGACTTGGTTCTCACAAAAATAAAATAGAATAGAAAGAATTGGAACAGAGTACTTCAAATAGGGTAAGTGAAAACCTCCAAGCCTTTTACAGTAAAGGCCAAATAAGAGAGTAATGCTATACTGAACCAAAGCTGTAGCTGCCTCTGTCTGATCATCAGCCCCTCTGTGTCACAGTAAGGAGAGTGAAACATTGAGTAACAGCATTTGTTAGGGCTACAGAAAGTGTCACTGTCAATGCCCCTGGGTGTATTCTAATTTATTAAGGATGTTAGTTTTAAGTGTATTTTTGTTCATTTTAATATTACATATTTGATTAACAATAGAAATGCAGAAATTTTACCTCTATTTGATCCCCATATTAGGAGGATATATAAAACATTTTGATTTTCTGCAGAACAGTACTTGCTGGCTTCCTTGTATACATGAGTTGGCCTAAACTTGACTAGAGCCATTTGTTACTTTTGTAATTGGCATCTTGAGGCACTGAGTGACTTAAGACTTGCTCCTTAAATTTGAAGTTTGACATTTATTGTGATAATTTGTCATGAAGTAATTAACAACAGTGATTCTAACTAGAAATACTTTTATTGATTTTTGTTTTCCAAGTGTTCATTCTGTTTGATTCGTATTGCTGACTTATATAAAAAGAATTCAATATCAAATCTTTCTTTTTTCTTGGAAAAAATGAAGTGTAAAATCTAATGCTTATTCGCTGTTATTCTTCTCTTTCACATTTCAATACCTTTTTTCCTTTCATCTTATCCACTTAAAGTAAGATGCTGCTGATAAAGAGGAGCACCTCCCCTCCTACCCATTTCCTTCTATTTTTGACAGCTTGAGTTGAAGAAGGCTGCTGCATTAGAAGCGTTACCATTTGTGTAAATAGCCCCTGTATGCATAACATCTTGACTCAAAAAAAAAATCTCTGTTAAACAGTTCTTTTAAATTTAGCATCAATCTGCACTTATGTATTCCTACTATATTTAATCCTGAGTAACAGCTAAAGCTTACTTCACACTGATTATACATATTTCAGACACAGCTGACAAGAGGACCCTTCAGCAGGGTTGTGTCCTAGGGCAGAACTGTGTCACTCTAGTGCTGCTCCTCATCTTCCTACTCTTTTTGAACTGACACTTTCTTCTTCTTGAATTTTTTACATCAGCAGCAATATCCCTCCCATAGACCAAGTAGTATATCTGTATATCCAGTATATCCAAAACTCTGACTACTTTCCCTCAGCTAGTTGCTTGCAGATTAAAGCACCAGTGTTTGCACCTTGTAGAAATGTAAGAGCATTTAATTTTCATGATTCTCCTCTTCAGAGGAAAAAAGATGAATCTGAAGCAATTAGTCTAACATACACACTGGTAGCAGGAGGTTTAAAGGTGACCCAAAAGAGTTGATTGAATAAACTTAATTCATTTAGGGCTGTATAATTTAAAACTAACTCAAATTAGATCCTCCTCTGCTTACTTTCTGAAAATGGAGTTGTGAATTTTTGGTTTGCAAAACCTAAAAGCAGCAAAAAAAATAAATTCCTATATCAAAGAATGAAGATGTACTTGCTCCTGAGGGCAAGAAACCACAAAATTTTGCACCCTCATCAGAGTAGCATTCATATAAAGACTCTTTGGCCTAAGGAAAAATGTCTTTAGCTCTTTTGGTCTTCTGCCACCCTAACTGTTTCTAATTGTCTTTCAGTATTTCTAAAAAAAGTATGATTGGTTTTTGTGCTGTAGAGTTAGTATATTCTTTTACATTTTCTCTGCACAAGGTACAAATAAAAGGATGATGGGGTGAGGTGAGGGAATTGCCTTGCCTTATCAAGAAAAGTTCCTTTCTTATTAAGAAAAGTTCCTTTTCTTAAAACACACTGTGTTCTGGAAGGGCTATTCCTACTGGGGCAAAGGATATTTGAGGATCAAATGGGATCCTGACTCTTAGCAGTTGTTATTTGTTGTTTGATTCAGAGTTAGTGGAGACTCTCTCTATTTGTTTTTAGAAGTATTAATTGCAAAACTATAATGTGGTAGGTAGTCACTTGTCTTGAATAATATTTGAGAACACTTATCTTGCCTAACATTTTGTTTGTGAAGCGTGGTGCAGGATTTGGACTTGTGTGTCTTTTTCTAACTGAATATTGAAGGAATTAAAATATTTTCTGGCAGTCAGTCTCCTTCATGTTGGGTTCCCTGTTAACTAACAAATTAAGACTTTTTATTTCTAGCACTTTTCCTCTTTGGGATTTTCTAATTCTCAATTTATGGATTAAATGTAGTAGTATTGAGTGGGTAGAAGTAGGTGGATTAGAAGGGAGGTAGCAAAATACTTCTGGTAATCAACTTTCAAATTTCATTACTGCTATTGTTGATTCATGTGCAAAACCCAAGCCACGGCAGTTTTCGAAATGAAATTCCTTGCATTAGGTTGTGGCTGCTCTGTGTTGGAGCCTGTCCTCTGTGAGGCTGCCAGTCGCCACATCTGCATGCAGATGTGCTCCACTCAGCTGTAATGCAGCTGGGTCCACACTGCCTGCTTGCACACTCTGGCCAGCACACAGGCAATTTGGGAACATCCTGAAGTAGCGAGGCAGAGTAAAACCTCGTTGCCATGTGGTTTATTATCCTCTTCTAGTGAATTGCCACTGACAAACCGTGACGTGACAAAGCTGGCAGTAAGAAAAAAAATGAGGTTTGGTACCGAAACAGATCTGGGTACAATAAGTCAGATGAGCTTTCAGTCCTTGTGACTATTTTAGCAAATGCGTATTCAAAGTGAGCAAATGGCAGAGCAGTGTGACTCAGCAGTGGCAGCTGGGGTAGAGATGCCATCTGTAGTCTGAAATGACGCTCATAGTAGTGGGGAGTTGCATGACAGCTAACTAACTACATATAAGGTAGGTGGGCCCAGACTGATACATGATATTCAGACTGTGGAGTAGCAACACTGAAGAGCAGATGTCCAGAGTATGAGGGATCCCTGGGTAGATCCAGTATTGCTGCTGTGTAGACTATTACTGTGATTTTTGAGCTTAGAGGGAGGGGCTTGCATACAATTTTATCATATGGCCTTAGTAAGTCAGAGACCTACAGGGAGTGTTGCTGAGAGAGAACAGATGTGAATTGTTTAGGTAGAGCTCTTTTCTGGAAATGCTCTGCTACTGGGTTGCAAAAGCATTACTAGAAATGGAAAATATGTCAACTTCAGTAAGAGTGTGCTGTAACTGCCAGTTTGCAATTCCCAGTTCCCTCAGGATTAAAAAAAGGATTGAGATAGTTACCCAGGCCAAAGTCATCAGCATAGATAACTACTGTATGGAGTGAAGGTGAGCACTGATTAGAGCTTTGAAAATGTGTTCATACTCACTCTTTAAGGCCTGTTCAGTTAAGCTGTTCTTGTAGAGACTGAAAATAGTGGCTGGATACAAGGGTGTTGCAGAGTAGGAACAGATCACTTAGGGGTTATTCTGGGTAGGTTTGTTAGTGGACTGTCTTAGTGTACCTTCTAAATGGAACAACCTTGGAATCAGTCATTTGCATTTTCTACTGTAAGTCTGCAAAATGGTGTGTCAAATTGAGAACTTCAGAACAAAGCCAGTGCTAAAAATTAGCTCTGCCATGTTTACTTCTACATGAAATGGATTATTAGAGAACCGTACCTTAGATTCTGAGTGGTGCTATAGTTCCACAAAATATAACACATTGTTATATAACTGATCTGTGTGTTCCTGAAAATGGAATTTTTGGGGTTTTGTGGTTTTTTTTTGATTTTTGATTTTTTTTTTTTTTAAATCTGAAGTGGTGGTGTTAAGAGAATGGAGCCAGGGTCTTCTAGTCCCAAACAATAGGACCAGAGACAATGGGCAGAAACTGATGCATGAGAAGCTCCACCTGAACATGAGGAAGAACTACTTTACTGTGTGGGTGACTGTGCGCTGGAACAGATTGCCCAGAGAGGTTGTGGAGTCTCCCTCATCGGAGATATTAAAGAACTGTCTGGACATAATCCTGAGTAATGTGCTTTAGAGGACCGTATTTGAGCAGGGAGGTTGGACCAGATCACCCACTATTGTCCCTTCCAACCTTACCCTTTCTGTGATTCTGGGATTTATCCTGTTTTGCAGGTTTCTGTCATCAGAAGGTGATTGTTGACCTTAGTGAGAGGGCTATGGACAAGCAAGACGGATCTAATGGGATCAAAATAGTGTTGATATGGCTCAACTTTCCCCTGGCCCCTGCAGCATATGTCCATTCCTGGATCACAAAAATGAAGGCTGTCTCTCAGAGCTTGCATCTGTAATGCTGTGTCTACCAAGTTAACTCTAGGTGATACTAATTTGGGCTGGAAGATGAGGAGTGTTTTCCATGTGACTGGACTATACAAAGATCAAGACAAAAGTGTAATGGTGCATGGGTCACCAGTCACTGCTAGACACAGAAGGTGCTGACAATGTCTTTCTTTTCTTGAGCTAGTGCAAAACATGCTGGCAAAGTCAGTAGTTTTCAATTCCTTTTGCTCTGTAGGTGGTATGAGATGCAAGCAGTGCAAGACTGCAGAATAATGCTATTGGCCTCTCAGTTTGGCTCTCAGTTTTAAGCTGCGCTAGCACTTCTTCATACTCTACATCAGAGATGTAGAGGCAGCTGTAATAAAAATATCTTTTAAAAACTGTTTAATTTTTTGTTAGCTACCCACAAAACTTGTGCCTTTTCCAGGCTGACCATTATGACTCCTAAGTAGATGATGTTGATAACTTAGATGAGTAGGAAGGTGTGATTTGCCCCCTGCCCCCCACCTCCATTGGATACCTATGGGCAACTGAAAGAAGGAAACCTAGCCAACCAAATAGTTTCCTCCCCTAAGCTTGACAGTCCATGCTTTCTCATCTCCCTGTACGCACATCTGCCTTATTCCTTTTTCTACAAATGGACTTGTGCAATCTCCTTTTTTATTTTTTTGGCACTTATTTGACCCCTGAGTCCCCCTTCACTTTAGCTCTCTGGGTTGTTTTAACTATTTAAACCAGAGGATAGAAAATCTGGCAGCAGCAACAAAGGAATAGATTTCTGCCAGTTGCTGCCATGAGTTCTGTTGAGTTCAGTTGGCTGGATTTCTGCAAGTGGGCATAAACAGTGAATGGTTACAAAAATAAAGTTTGTTCTGTGAAAATGGAGACAGAGGAAGTGAAAGTGGAATGCAGCCAAAGCGATCCCAGCAGGACTGGGAATAGATAAGCGTGGGAGAAGACTTATTTGTCAAGGGCAAAACGTGGTTGGGTTAGGGGGAGATGAAAGCTGAAAGAGAGTTCTAGATAAAGTGTATGTCAGAGAAGCTTTTTAGTTATCCTTAAAAAAATTGAGCATAGCAGGGGTGACGGACACCTGAAGAGGCTTGAAGGAAGATGTGAGTGATGAATGATGGTGTCTGTAATGCTTCAGAAAAGAAGTGCTGACCTGAGATCAAGTATGGAGTGAAAGAGTGTGGTTGTAACTGTTGTGCTGCTCTAAAATGGTCAGAAAGGCAGGCTGAGGTTCAGTTTAGACAGAAGGACACCACTTTAGGTCAGTGGTATGATGGAGTCAACCCCGCAGAAAAAGGGTTTGCAAATGTAGTTGTAGATGAGGATACACAGAAATGAGATGCAGACAAAAAGACCTGGAGTCTATTTTTGATCCTTTGGAGTGTATGAAAACAGTCACAATTACAAGGATCAAAAAAGGACAGAACTTCACTGTGCTGGTGGGTGACATGGATTTGTACTTAAACTAGCAATTCTCAGTAGTCTGTTGTCTCATACTTTTGTGGGGTTGATTGTGATATGGCAAAAATTAGGGGAGGAAAGTTTTGGTCACACCTTGAGGCTGTTATTTTATTACAAATTGCGTATATTCCTCTGGTACTAAAGTGTTTCAATTTAAAATCAGCAAAATTTTTATTATGCTTGTTGCTTTATGCATTGCATCCAGATCATGTGTTGATTATTAAACATTGATTTTTATCTTGTATCAGATTTTTTTTAATGCTTTTATTGGCTTTTGGTGTCTATGAAATATTTTCTTCTGAATGTATTGCTCTGCGTTATGTTCTGTATTTTAACTTTAAAATGATAACTTGGTAATGCAGAGCCAATTTTGAGCTTTCTTCAAGTTATAGTACAGAAAAATTAAGAAACAGAGAAGAATGCTGCTTTTGTGGAGGTGTTGGTGTATTTATTTTAATTTTTTAATTTTTTAAATTTATTTGTGGTGACAAGTGATGCAAGCATCAGGATACACAGTGCCCACTGAAACAATTCACATTTTTTTTCTCCTGGCTTTAAAAAACAAAACAAACCCCAAATGTGAAATTCTTCAGATATTTTCTCCTTCCATAAGATTTTCATTGTCAGATGAGATATGGTACAAACTTTAAAACTGATACTTAAAAGTTTATCTTGCTGCAGCCTTTCTTTCCAAGCAAATTGCCTGCCTGTTTTTAGGTAATGGCAGATCAAAAAGCGAATGCTTTGTCATATACGCCTTTGTGAATACACTACCAAAAGATAAGGGGCCCCTGGTGGTCTAGTGGTTAGGGTGCAGCACTCTCACTGCTGCGACCAGGGTTCGATTCCCAGCCCCCTGGGCAGATGGAGCTCATCAGCCCTGTAAGGCCATCCATCTAAGAGAAGGTCACTCTAAACAAACCTATGTCCTGAGACCCTCACTGCCACTGTCCAAGCTTGCTCGGCCCCGGCAGATGAACCTCAGGATTAAAGGGTGGGCTCAGTTCAGCGCACGCTGGGTCTCACCTAAAAAATCCACTGCGCAGGCTCGAAGGGTTAATGACCTTTCCCAAATCTTCGCTCGCGAAGACTGGCCATACCAAAGGATAACTGAAAAGACATTGTGAAAACATAGGCACATAATACTTGCACAAGTTCTAGTTGAACGTGTAAATGACTTGTCTAACTTGGAAAAAAAAAAGCTAGTGCAAGAGCGAATTGTGAGACTTATTTTTTTTTAAACTTTTTTTCTCCTAAATGTTCTGTAAGACTTTTTAATTTCTGCTATGACCCTCAGGAGATGGAAAAGTAGAACCGTACATGATTTCTGGATGTGGCTTATAACATTGTGCAGAAATGATCAGTATTCTTGTCTAAATGTTCTTCCTCCTAACACTTGAATTACCTTTTAATTACTATTTAGCATCAAGCTAAATTTTATGATATTTTCCTGAAAATATGTAATTCAGCCTTAAAATCTTAAGTCTGAGTGGCAAATATATGCTCAGAGTAGTTCTGTTACACTATCAGTGTCTACCAGGACAGTTTTCAGCCATAGTTTTTGTTGCACTTGACTTCTGTGCAATGTATAGCATAAAGGGATACGTTTTCACTTATGTGCTGAAGCGGTAAGATTGTCAGAATAGTTTCTCTGTTCTCCTTACTCTACCTTGGGCAGTATGCCTTCAGGACATGGACAGATGATTGGCTTCAAAATGCTACAACTGCAATGCACAGTCTAAAGCTGGTTTCATCTAACCTTCAGGCTTTCACCATTTTATAAAGCCACCCCAGTGAGAATGTTTCTCTGTTTAAGAAGTGGAGAGATTAAATACAACTTGAATCTGCTTGAAAAAATACTATAATACAGTTAAGTATTCTTGTAATAGTTGGTTCTATTGAAACTCAAGTACAGATTTGCAGATAAAAATACGTGTTTCAAGTGCTTGAGTTCAATTTCCTGGGAAGTCATAAAATAACATTCTCTTTCTTTGTTAAATTGTAGTAAAAACACAACTACTGTAAATATTTCTACCCTAAAATAGTGATTTCTTGCTATAAGTTTACATGCCTCTTGCAATTTCTATGTAGACAATATTTTTTATTGCACAAGTAAAGCTAAGTTTGATAAGCTTTGTCCAAAATTATGTCATGACTTGTGCTGTTGGTTCATCAGAGGTCTTGTTGAGGACCAAATCTGATGAGAGGAGAGGCACATTATTTGCTTATGTGCACAATTTTGTATGTTAAATCAGTTTAATAGCAAGTAATAATTTAGCCACAAAAGGAAGAAAGCAAGCTGTTAGCATCTTCTTTTTCTGTATGTGTGCCTTGGATGTGTTAAACAGCTTTGCTGTCAGATTACTGTCTCTCATATAATCTACCTAAGATATTTTCCCCACAGTCTATGAAATATTTTGATAAATCTTACTTTGTTGAAGAATGAAGTAACACAAAAAATAATACAAAAAGTAGCATGTGAAATGAATCATCCATTTGACATTCATTTGATTCTGTAGGGCACCTGTAATGAAAGACTTAGATTTGTAAGTTTAAAGAAGAAAGGTAAAAGATAAATCTCAATTTCTTTGTGTTTGATGCTCTCAGCTTGTTTAATATGAAAAGTTTTTATATAATTCTGGTTTTTATCTTAGCTTTTTGCTGATACTTTAGTCCATGTTTATGCATATTACAGTGGGCAATGTTGTGCTTGTCTTTGTGATTGAATAAAAGGTGTTAAAATCAGTAACAATGTGTAGAGCTTCATTTTGATACCAGGGAAAGTATGAAGTATTACTGAGAAAAGTTTGAGACAGCATTTTAATAGGAGATTGTGCAAGGAGAACCTAGAGAAGGACAGACTGGTCCATCTAGACTTGATTCTGGGAAGGTGATGAAACAGCTCATCCTTGAAACCATTTCCAGGCACATGAAGGGCATCAGGACATCATATTGTCTGTCTAAATATCAGTAAGGCTGTCCACACTGTCTCCCACACAGGGAGGTCCCTCGAAGCATTGGGAAACACTTTTTTTTTTTTTTTCTTTACTGTCTGGGTAACTGAGCACTGGTGCAGGTTGCCCAGGGAAGTTGTGGAATCTGTTCTTGGAGATATTGTCTGGACATTGTCCTGGACACCTGCCTCTAGGTGGTGCTGCTTGAGCAGAAGGTTTGGACGAGATGGCCTACAGCAGTCCCTTCCAAACTCAACTGTTCTCTGATTCTGTAGATTGGGGGGCAGTATATATCTTAAATTTGTTATTTATTGGTCTGTTTCTCTAAATCTGGGAGCTTAACTGTTTCCTATGGGTGTAGAAACCTTCACTGTGTTTTCAAAATACATTTACATTGTTCTTTTTTCTAGACTTTCTTTCATACATTTGGATTGCATGAAAAGATATGCCAGATATTAAAGTACTTACAACTTTTCTAGAGAAACTAGAGCAGTAACTGCACTTCTGATACAAAAGGATTTGGCTTTTAGTTTAGCAGTGCCTGTATGTGTGAAGATATATTTTTAATCTCAATATTGCACATTGCCCCTCTTATTCATGTGCCTGAGTTGTGTGATTCACTGCTAGCTTAATTCTTTATGTACCTTGATGTCATTTCTTGAAAGATCTCTTCTGAGAGGTTCTTGTCATCCTCTTGTGACTCTGGATTTATACCATGACCGAACTCTTCAATCATCTCTCTACCTTCTTGGACTTATCTCCTTCTGAGGCTTCAGAAATGACCTTTTGTAACAGCTTCTGTCATTTTCAACATCAGAGCTTTTTCCATTCCTTTGCATTTAATTTGATCTTCCTTTTTGCATGACCATTTAAAATTTTATACATCTTAGCTCACCTCCCCTTAGGAAGTCCTCAGCTTTCATGTTGGCCATATTCCTTTTGTGCTCTGTGCCCCTGTGTTCCCTGAGCTCCTTTTATAGTTCAGTCTGTATAACTTATGTACTCATCTCTCATTTACACATTTGTCTGGCTTCTGCGCTGATGTTGTGGTGACGGATTTGTTTGTTGTCCTCAAAGGAGAAGACTTCTTTTTTTGTAAATAGCTGTTCCTATTATCTCTCTGGAAACTTTTGCTTTTATCTGTTGAATGAAGTTTTGATAGTTGCTATCAAAAGAGTTGAGTTCTAGAACAAATTTAAATAACCTGTATTTTCCCCTGTCACCTCGTTTTATGGTTAAACTGTCAAAGTTGTAATAGGGTGACCAGTCTATTTTTTAGGCCTGCTTTTGTGGTTGAGTTGCTGATGTGATTAGTAGAGATAATAGTTGAGCTTTAAACTTATTTCTTCTAAGTCCTTGTTTCAGCTTCCCCCCCCCCCCTTGGAGAGTAGGTTGCAAAATAACCTTGTATTCAATCTGTAGAAAAATTTGTGATTTAATTCAATGTAATGTTTGTAGGGCTGTCTTCATTCAACACTCCTACTGAGTTTAATCATGTTCTTATCCGTTACCTTTTAACAGCATAGTGTGGGAACGTTTAGGAGAAATGCCGGAGACTGATATCTACATAAGATTTTCTATAAATAAGCACCAGCAGTGTCTTGGAAAAAGGTGTTGTTTTCAGGAGCAGCATTGTAAGACCACATATCCATAAATAAAATAATCAAAGAGATTAATTTATTTTTGGAACTCTAAATTGTGTCCTCGAAGTCACAGAACTTGCTTGCTGATGTTGTAGTTACTATTGGTATAGTTATGAAAATATTTATTACTTTCAAGTACATGATTCCACCCCTCAATCCCCCAATTATTTACATTGAAGTGGTGTAATTTGTTGTCACCAGTGCAATTGGTTGGAAGTTTGCGCAGTGCACCGGAGGCATACTGAAGCTTGCAGTTTATAAGTTGAAATATGAAATAGTTTTGGTGTTTGGTGGATGCTGTAACTTGTATACTGATGAAGATATGTTCATCGTTTCATGAAACTCTTGATTCTCCTCAAGGTTTCAGAAATATCTTGTGAACTGAAATGGAAATTGTCTTGGTAGCTTCAGTTATATAATGTGATCTGCATATGCAGGGCTGTTTGCTCTTTGCTGCCTTGCCCATGCCAAGGAAGGGTGAAAAAGACGTTAAGCGACTGTGACTTTTCACAGCTACCTGTTGTCACCTCTCCAGTAAAGAACAGAAATACTCCTTTTCCCTGGAGAACAAGAGGAAATTTAAAGACAGTTCTGTTTAGATTATGTTTTGCTTTTTTTTATGTTTTGCTTTTTTCTTTTTTCATCCTGTTCACTGCTGGTAAAGCATGGAAAGGTTTCCTCTTGCCAGGGAATGTGAAGCTTTTTGAAATGGTAGATTTCAAGTAGAAGCCTTTTCCAGGCCTGTTATATATAGAGAAAGGTTAATTTAATAGAAGAAATCTAATAAATGGCATGGTAGACCACATGTAGTTGTGAATCTTCATGCTCTCCCAAAATTTGGGCTTAGGCTAAATGCTGGGATTCATAGTGATATCTTACCCTGAAGAGTACAGGAAAGGATGTCCACCTGAGGTTTCTTGCAATTTTGGTAACTTGTAGCTAATAATTATCAAGTTCCCATCTTTCCTTTTTAAAATAAACTACTACATGTTATTAATAAGGAATATGGAAGACAGAAAATGGAAAAATTATGCATGGATAAGACTCGATTATGAGCTGTTTAGCATTCTTTTCCCCCTTCTCCTTGATTATGGCACTCCTTAATGGCTACTGGGGGGTGGGATTAGTTTATAATGTCAAGGTGATTTATAGTATGTAATGATTTAGGGAGGGTTTTGCCCACGTCCTCTTCAGAAAAAAATATAATTATAGGGCTATGTAGATTAGTTGACTGTTCTAACACCACCAACAAAAGCCCTACAATGAAACTAAAGTCAAGTTAATTTAGGAATAATTGGCCGTATTTCCTATTAAGCTGTTGGTGTTTACATTCCATTGATGCTAGTGGGCAAAACTTGGAGTTCCATGTTCAAGTTACTAAGCTAAGAGGCTGATTAAAACTTAGTGAGAACAAGGCTAGAAAAAGTTTAAAGTGTTTTTAGGTAATTGAGTTTACTTGGCTTTTATTGCTGTTACCTGTAATCAGTTGTTTTTTGTATGATAAGATACCACTTCAAAGAAGATAAATATTCTTAGTATTTAGTATGACTTCTCCCTATAGGGAAGGAGAATCTGTAATTTTCCTGAAGTGCAGCTCTTTTCATGGTTATTTTTTTAATATTAAGTGATGTCTCTGACCTTCTGCTTTTTTAGATGCCATAGGTTGTTTCGGTGTTACATTTCGGTAGGTAGTACTTAACACAAGCCTTTCAACATAAGTCATTAAAACTTATTCTCAGACTGCATTAAGAGCAATTCATAGTATATTCTTAATAGGTGTCTGAATGCTCTGCAGTCAAGATATTTTAAAATGCTTGTAACAGAAATAACATAGTGCCTTTAGAAGATGAAAACATCCTGTGCTTCAAGGTGCACTGTAATATAAACAGGTAAATTAATGTGGTAGGTGGGCAATTTTTTTCAAAGCAGAACTTGTTCCTGGATATATATAACTGAAAAGAGACCTGCTATAGCACCTTTATGCTTTACAACCTTTGAATTCACCCATCCATGTGAGAAGAAAAAAAAAATTTTTTACAGGACTTTTACCTGACATCCCAAATAAACATAATTTTGCACTGTGTTCTTACCATGGAGCTATCTACTTTGATAGATTTAGAGCTAGTCATTATACTTTTACAACAGGTGGTGGAGAAAAATAAAAGCATGCTCTTGAATAAAAGGAGCAGATTGTTCTAACTAGTCATTTGAGCTGAATAAGAAAAGAGTATATGCGACACCTTCGTACATGGAGGCCCCAAAAGAAACCACTGGTAGCTGAGCCTTGTGCTGACAGAATATTGTTGTATGCCTGTAGCACAATTCTTCTTTCATGCTAGTGGTTTGGGGTTCTTTTCTTTCTCTTGTATCGGTGATCTGCAGTGGATGAATTTCTGGGCTTATAACCAGCTCCTTAAAATGGAGGGGCATGAAATTTAAGATATTCCTAGTGTATTTTGCATTTTGTTTAACACCAGTAGTAGTCAGATAAAAAACAGATCTCAGAAATAAACTGTAAATTTGTGTTCTTTCAGTTGTTGTTCTATAGATGTCATTTTATTGCTGAAAAAAACTCCTTTGTAATGCTGATATGTTATGGAACTCAATAATGAAGAACACTTCTAAAATGTAAATATGAAAACTGGCATGCAGAATTTTTGGGTGTTAGTTGGGTATAGTGTCTTTTATCTAGAAATCAGTAGATCTCCAGGGCAGCATCCCTATAATACTATTAATAATAAATATTATGGGTATCTTAAATTTAATTTAATATTGTTGTGCAACTGACTGTTACTGTTCTAAATAGTAGAAGCTACATAATCTCTAGGAAGTGTAGTGAGAACACTGGAATTGTTAGATAAAGATCAGTAATTCTAATTCAGAATAAATTTTACTTTCTGTCCTGAGCCGATGAGCTAGGAGGTCACAATAAAATTGTACTGGGCATCCATTGATCAGTGGTAGTTACTGAGACATGTTTTTCCTAGTCTTAAGCATAGTTATATTTTAACCTGGTGGGGAAATTATCTGTTTAGCTCTTCTTTCATGAGTTGGTGAAAAAGGAGGTAGGATAAATCAAAATCACAGGCCAGTGTCAGTACTGAGTGTTGCTGCTAAGGAAATATGTTAGCGTTTTAAAAAAATGTAATTTGTCTTCAAATTCAAGCATATTTAAAAAGCTTTGTATAGATATACTGTGTTTGTGTGACAAGGTTTTTGTGGCTGGGGGGGTCACAGGGGTGGCTTCTGTGAAGAATAGCTAGAAGCTTCCCCTGGGTCTCATGGAGCCAATACCAGATGGCTCTAAGATCTGCTGCTGGCCAAGACCGAGTCAGTCAGTGACAGTGGTAGCATCTCTGGGATAACAGATTTAAGAAGGGAAAAAGTTTATGTAACAGCAATGGCAGCCAGGGAGAGAAGGGAGAATATGTGAGAGAAAAAACTCTGCAGACTCCAAGGTCAGTGAAGAAGGAGGAGGAGTTGCTCTAGGTGCTGGAGCAGAGATTACCCTGCAGGCCATGGGGAACATCCCCCTGCCATCCATGGAGGTCTGTGGCAGAGCAGAGATCCACCTGCAGCCCCTGGAGGACCCCAAAGAATATACCCAAAAGAGGCTGTGACCCCATGGGGAATGTCCATGCTGGAGCAGTCTCCTGGCAGGACTTGTGATCCTGCATGGGACCTACATAAGAGCAGTTTGTGAAAAACTGCAGCCTGTTGGAAGGCCTGATATTGGAGAAGTTTGTGGAGGACTGGCTTCCAGGGGAGGGACCCCATGCTAGAGAAGGGGAAGGGTGTGAGGAACCCTGCCCTTGAGGAGAAAGGAAAGGGAGAGAAAACATGTCAGGAACTGATCACAACCCCCATTCCCTGTCCCCCTGCACCACTGAGGGCCAGGAGGTAGAGGAAATCAGGAGTAAAGTTAAGCCAGGAAAAAAGGAAGGGGTGGGGAAAGGTTTTTTAAGACTTCATATTATTTCTCATTACCCTACTCTGATTTGATTGCTAATAAATTAAGTCAAGTCTGGTTTGCCCATGATGGTAATTGGTGTATGATCTTTCCCTGTCTTTATCTTGACCCATAGGTCTTTTATAATATTTTTCTCTTCCTTGAGGAGGGGAGTGATAGAGCAGCTTTTGTGGACACATGGTGTCCAGCCAGGGTCAACCCATCACAAATAGATGATGTGTAAACCTTGACTATACGACCTGTATTAAATTTAGTTTAATTTTGGGGATTTTGTGATTAATTTTAAGATTGAATTTAGATTAATCTTGATGACCTTGTTAGTTAGTAGAGCTTTAATTTATTTTCTGAGAGTTCAGTGTGGGATATTAATCTTTCTTTTTATAATGAACATTTAAGATTCATTATCTTTTATAAATGAAAATGGACATGTAGGCAGGAAATTTTTTGAGGCTAGTATGATTTATCACTTATCTTTTAGAAGGACATTGAAGAGGAATGTGTGAGTTCTGGGTCTGTTTAATCTGAACAGCATTTAACCTAGTGAAGAACTGTTAAACCTAGTGCAGCTTGTGGGAAAAGATAATGGATACAGTGAATTGTTGATTGGCTTGGCTTCCGTGGAATGTAGATGTTTCCCAAATACTTCCTCGGCAACTGAACAAAGTTGATGGACCCAAAATACAATTAGCAGTTGGACAAAATAATCGCTTAAAATTCTTTCTGTCTTCCTAGCTTACCATTCCAGCTCTTGATGGGGCATTTGTTTCTGACTGACTACCTGATTTTTCTTTTTGTCTTCGATTGTTGAGGTGACTTGATGGCTGCTGCCACCACTGCAGGTTTGGAAAGTCATGACTCTGGTTGATGCTGCCACATCTGGCTCTTCTGGGCCATATCCTGATGGCAGTGTCACTTGAAAGGAGGAGGTGCTGCTGGCTGCCTTGCATCCCAGTCCTTAGGCTTACATCAGGCTTCTGAGGTCAGACCAGTCTGTTGTATTGCTGCTCCTGCCACCTTTTTCAGAAAAATGATATTAGAAATCTAAGGTAAATGTGGATTTAGGGAGTGCAAGCTCCAAGAGCATTTGAATGTCAGCAGTGTGTGCTTCCAGCCAGGAGATTGAGCGGACGTGCACAAATCACTGTGGGGTGATGTGTGTGTTGGTAGGTATGCATAAATTCAAGTAGCAGGGTAATATTGAAGATAAATTTCAGGTTACACATCAGCTGTAGCTAAAGGAATGGGGTGATGATATGTAATGGAACAGTGGTTGGTAGTGAAGTACCTTTTTATAGAGTTTTGGGGGATATTAGAAATGGCTTAGTAGGAGCTGCCTAACTTGTCATTTGTAGTATATTAGCAGACTGTTGTCAAAACGTTGGGCAACAAATACGAGTGGGTATTTGAGTTCAGTTGCTGAACTTGGCTGGGAGGTAGTAAACGTTCATCAAGCTGATCCACTTTCTTCTCTGAACAGCACTGTTACATTATTGCAGAGAGTGGCCCAGTAGCTGAATTAGGTGCTAATAAGTCCTGACCTACAGTGTACTTTTGTCACATGTGATTTTATGTTTGAGTGGTTCAAGATTGATTTAAAATGTATACGGTTTTGAACAAATGACTGGGAACAAAATATATCACTGCAGGTTTCGCTCACCCACCATCTCTTCTCCTTGCGTTTTCCACACAGCATGTTACACTACATTTGTCTCTTAGTGCCTGGAGTTACCGGAATAGCACTCAGGCAATTGACTGCTAAAACAGAGAAAGGGATGTCTGAATTTGCTCATGGTTTAAGTCATAAGGAGTAGTCTGCAGAGGGTTTAAAATGTTTGGTTTGACTTGTGTTATACTGGATAAATCACTACAGCATTGGCTGTTACCTTACTTGACTTGGAATGTCTTGGTATGTTGGTAAGAGGAGGTAGTGTGCTTCATGAGAGGAAGCTGTTGGTTTAAGCAGTTGTTACAGGGTCGATTTTGTAGTGGGTTGATAGTCTATACTGATAAACTTTGCTCATGTGCGTGTGATAAATGCACACTTTGCTTGTTCTGTGGATGCAGCCATGATGTGCACACACGGAGGTTTGGATTGCTTGCTGTGTATTAACAGGCACATTGTTATTGCTAATCAGAACCCTGATAACTAAAATTAATAGTGGGTACAAAGACAAGCAATTAAGGACATTCATCTTCCAGATGAGTCTAAAAGATTCATTGGTAGTTTAAATTTATATACTGAGGGCACTTAAACCATTAAAAAGGGTAATGGGTGCCCTGCAGGCATGTGCTTCAAAGCCATATGTCATTTTGGTGCTGGGACATCAGACTGATAACTTCCCTTTAAGGGAAACTGCTATTCATTTATCTATTAAATGTTGAAGGAAAAGTACATTTTTTGCTGTAAAGTGATCATAGAAGTGTATTGTAAGCTAAATCAAAACCCAAGATTTATGTTCTAAGCCTTTTGAGCTTTATCATAATATATGTTAATTAGAAAAGTCTCTCAGTGGTAACAGAGGGCACTGGAGTTGAAACTTTGAAAAGTATAAATGTTTCTTTGAAGCACAAATATTTCTCTTCCTGTGCCTTGCAGTCTTTGACAGTGATGTAGTAACCAGCTTGGTACAGAACATGAAATGTTGGGGGTTTTTCTGCTGTTGCTGTTGATGCTATGCTTATGTTGTCACAAGGTGATGTTTGAGCAAGTTTTTTAACATAGAGATGAAAATGAAATTTTAAGGTTTTACAGTACAAGGTTTAGCATGAATTTTGCTACAGTGTAGAATTTTCATTCTGTCCTGATGTTGTCCTTGCCAGCTGAAGCAGTGGTTAACATGTAGTTCTGGGAGTGCCTGGGAATGTATCTGACAATGGTTTTTGATGATGCAGGGATTAGCTAAAACTTGGTTGTGTCATTCATTCAAAATAACAAAAACTTTTGCAGATTTCTGTGAACTGTTTGAGTTGTCCCTAACTGAAGATGAAACAATCTCGGTGTGGGACACAGTATAGATTTGCTTATGAAATTTAGGAAATTTTCCCTTCCCTAAATACGAACACTGTTTGTACAAACTCTCTTCCTGTTACGAGATATTTGAATATTCTGCTTTGGATAGGTTAAAATTATTTTTATTCTCAATTTGGTGATGTGCATGCCCATTCCTCCTTTCCTTTTTCTCTGGCCTTTCTGAGTTCCAGACCGTGTATGTCTTGTACAGAGGGCAGAAATGAGCACAGACTGTAGTTCCTGATGGCCCTCAATCTCCCTTTTCCCACCTCCAGTCTATTTGCCTCCAGACTGTAGTGTGAGCTGGTGAGAGCCTGGCAAGCATGGGAGGGGGTTGGCGGCTGGTGCCATGGTGGTGACTCATCTTATGGCGACACTAGAATTTATTGTAATAAGGGGGTTTTGTTTGTTCTTGGATCTCGCCGTACTTGTCCCATATTTTGTCTTAAAAAAGTTAGACAACAAAGTCGATGCAAATGCCCCTGTTATTCTAGAAGTGTCTTAACAAAATCAACTGTTGTTGTGGCTAGAGTTGTTAATTGGGTTTATATGTTCGAACTACTGAGGACAGGGAGAAGATGCAAGAAACATCCCACCTGATTTCCAAGAATTCTCTATAATCTAATTCTTGAGTTTTTATATAGCTGCTTTCTGGATTAAAAAATACTGCCTAAATAATGATGAATGCACTGTGTTTTCTCTTTCACTCTCTCCTGCTACTGCCTTTTGTTTTTGAGCAGGAGGAGAAAACTCGAGGGCTTTGTGCCATGCATATAGAGATAACAGCTGCTGCAGAATTGTATGCATGACATCTGTATTTTCTCGCCTTTATGCTCTGCTCTTTCTTTGACCAGGCTCTTTTGATTCCTTTGTTTCTTCCTTCTCAAACCTTGATCTGTTTCTGTGATCATCGTACTTTCTTCTCTCTTTTCCCCAACCTACTTAATGGCCTTGAGTTAAGAATGCAATAAAAAACTTACTGAATGAGACAGAGCAGACATTACTGTGTTACATGGGAATTCTGGATTTTTTCCCTCCCATCGTTTACATTCCTCCCATTCTTCTTTCTTCCTGTCACTTCTCTTCTCAGCTTTTGTTGTAAGGTTTTCATATCCATTGTTTGTGTGACCCTGAAAAAACACTTTGTTCTGTTATGCTAGACTGATTTAGTAAAGCAAGATCTCCATTCTGCACAAATTATTATATTTCTAAGTAAATTTTAATTATTTTGTCTGACTGTTTTGGGGACAATATTTATCCTTGTTGCTGGTGTTTGGACTGCTTATACTTTCAATGCTTCAGAATTTTTGATTTTCATCTATCGTTTTTGAGTCTGGTCCATTATTTTCAGTTTCCCCTGTGGTTTATATAATGTGTTGCTTTTTGTCACACAGGCATTAGGATAGATTTCAGTTGGATTGGTGACTTCAGGCTGTGATCTGCCCTGACAGAAGGTGCTCTTGAGGGAAATTGGTTACACGAGGTAGTGATGTTTTTACAAAAGAGAGAAGAACACTGATGGATCAGCTGCTTGCAGTTTTTAGCTTTGCACAGGCAAACCTGTGAACTGTGGCACAGTCTGAGTGGACACTGTAGTTGTGGTGGATCTTGGAGGAACACCTCTGGTTGACTCTTGGAAGATCTCTGCTTTTAAGTAAACTAATAACAAGTTTCTTCTCTAGGGGGATGCACGTTCGATGATGGTCCTGGGCCCTGTGACTACCACCAAGACTTGTACGATGATTTCGACTGGGTACATGTCAGCGCTCAAGAGCCTCACTATTTGCCACCTGAGATGCCTCAAGGTGAGAAACCCCACAGATACTGAAGGGATAAGTTACTTAAGAAAGTACTTAAGTGCACTTAAGTGCTGGGAGCCTCACTGAATATGGCCTTGAGGCCATTCTCTGTGATATCCACTTGAACCTTGATAATGGAGGTAATAAAAAGAAACAAAGATAATAAATATAACAGTCTTTGTAATTGAGAAGCCTTCTTAGATCAAGTCCCCCTTTAAAGTTTGGAGGACATGGGGAAGGGAGAAAAGAAACCCTAACCATCTCTTTTTGTTCTGTGTGGAATTCCCATTGATGCACAGTCAAACTCTGCTTTTTATATGACAGCTAAGATATCAATTTAATTATTCAGGTAAGCATTAGAAGAAATGCAGGAAAAAGGAATACACTTTTCCTTTCTTCCCTTCCCCCAACCCTTATCATCTGGAGGTAATCAGAAAAGCTTTGATTTATGGAAATATTGCTGTTGTTAATTACTATTTAGGACAGGTAATGAATAACTGAAGAGGTGCAGTCTACATGACCTTGCCTGCTCACCTTTGATGAACAGCTTAATCGGCGCTTCCCAGACAGCATGATATGCTGAGAGAATGAAAGCATTTGAAATTCAGCTACATTTTCCAATTAATAATACATTAAGTAATTAATCATACAGAGGAGGAAAAAAGGTCATGGCTATTTTATTTGTATCTAAAAGGTTTTGTGAAGTGAGGTACGTGTGGAGAAGGGGTGGGAAATGTTGCCACATAGAAGTAACATCATCTCTGCACCATTCCTTCCCCTGTTTTTTATGTATTGTTGTGTATTATTAATGGTGGTTGTTCTATGAAATTTTACTTCTTAGCTGCTGACTAGGTGGGTTCTCCCTGCTTTGGAGTCACTGATACTCCAGTGACAACAGCTGTTACCATGCCCAATATCTTGCAAAATATGTTCACTGAACAAGACCCGCACTTATTTAATGGTCTTCTTGGTGCTTCAGGTTTGCATAAGCAAGAATAAATTTAAAGCCTGAAGCCTCAGCATTTATGATGGTCTTATATTAAAAAAATCAAAACAGTATCTCCGCTGGGAAGGCTGAAATTAGTTACTTTTCAGGTTGCATTTTTCAGAGCCTACATGGTTTTTCTAAAGGTTGGAGGTATCTTAATTGTGATGGAAGCACCATTTTGTAAAAAAAAAAGTAATTTGGTATTCTCAGTCCTTAGACACACCTTGTATAGGAAGAAGAGCAATTTGAGGAATTGTAATTTGAATGAATCTAAATGACAAGATAGTTTCTTCTTGCTTATCCCAAATAACATACCTGTCATCCTTAGGCAGTTTTCAGAGTTAAATGACACAGTGCTCTCTGGCATGTGGTTTCTGTTCAGTTCTGCTACAGATTCTTTTTCTCAGAGTGTAGCATGTGAACTCTTTCAGAGGAAGTTCTTTTTTCACATCTGTGAGAATTGTGGGTACTCAATAAAATCTAGCAGAATAATGGAGTGTTTCAGAGATAGTCCAAAACAGATATGGAAGAAGCTCTGATGATTATTTTTTTTTCTCTGGTTAGAATGCTAGATTTCTTGTACCACTGTTGATAAGTTTGGTCTTTGGTATCTGAGATCCAGACTAAAACTGAGCAGTCTCATCTGGCAAGCTGCCTTTAAGAAGTTCACAGTTCCCAGATTCTGAAGATCTATGCCATATCTAAATATTTAAGTTCATTTGTGTTTGAAATAGCATGGCTTTAAATTAAGTCTAAAAAGGTAACACGGTTCTAAAATGAGTGCTGAATTCCTTCAGTGGGTCTGCAGGAAGTGGAACAGCAAGAGGTTCAGGCAAAAGCAGAAGGGAAATAAGTGTGTGCAGTCATCTGCTGTGCAGTGTTTTAACATTGCTGACGCTTCCTGATTACTGTTGAAACTTTAAGTTCAAAAGGATTCTACTGCTCATGAAGAAGTTATCCAAGTAGAATAAGATGTGGAATGAAGGTCCACACAGGTGAAATTATAGGTATAGCATTATAGATATAGGTAAAATTAAACTACTGCTTTTTCACTTTGAAAAATGCTGTGTTTTATAACCTGTAGAAGCCAGGAATCTTCTAGGGACCACTTTTTCAGTCACTGAATGAGAACAGAGAAAGAAAGGGGTACCCAGAAAAACTAAGCTGCAAAGAAACTGAAGTCCATGAGTAGGGACTGTTTTCTTTGCACCTCTTCCTTTCAGGCTCTATAATACTTCAGCTAGGCACAAAGCTCCTTAATGCATGTGCTGGTGTTCCCTCCATGGACACCCTTTGTAGTGTTTGGAGCCTTTGTCTTTTACATCTCTTTGGAATACAATGCAATGGGGGCTTCTGGTATAGATTAGTCTTGGGAGGAGCACTGTTTTGCCACTGTGATAGAAAGATAATACCACTACAGTGAGTATGCTGTTTTCAGGGCTCTAACTTTACCAGATTCACACAGAAACATTGTAGTTATAAAGGATTATACTCAATTTTCAAATGTCAATTTTCAGTCTTCAGTACATTCAGAAAGTCTTATTAAAAAACCCCAAACCCAAACAACAAAAGACCCCAGAATAAAAACAGTGTGAGAGAGAAAAGGACATATAAAAGAAAATAGGAAAAGGGAAAAAAATGAAAATTGTTGATGTTTTAGCAAGTGCTAAATTGACAAGTGCTAATGTTTTACTTTTGATTCAAGGAGGGATAGTGGTTTAAATCAATGTTGTGCTTTGGAGAGAGATGATAAATCATTGGAAATTTCAGACCTAATGGCATGTGTTTCAGAGTGCTATGAAAATATGAAGACTTGTCCTAATGGAAAACATTTTGCAGATGTAGCAATAGTAAATGCTATTGGAAAAGCAAGTGTAATTACCTCTGAGTAATTAATGCAACTTCAGATTTTTTTTTAGACTGACCTACATGGTATTTCTCAAGTTGTGAGCTGAGGCAAAAGCCACTTATCTTCTGTTACGGGAAAAATAAATGTAGTACATAGTGATTAATTTCAAAATAAAATGAACACTCAGAGCAGGTGCTTGTGTACAGCTTTAAATACCAACTTGTAAATTGTCTGAACTGCAACTTACACTATAAAACCTTTGGATTACTTACTAAGACCTTGGAAACCACCTGATGTCCAACATTAGCTTTCTAAGAGCATATAAAAGTAACCATGCTAGATCAAGCTAAAGGTCTGCTGCTTTTGAGTATAGTCATTAGCAGTTGCCTAGGGAGAGTGCAAAGGTAGGACAAGTGAGTACTGATCATGCCCTGACTGCTCTCCTACTTCCCAACTGTTTGGCATTTAGGAATGTTCTCAACTAGAAACAGGCTTTATAAGTGATATTCTCAATGTCCTATCAGTTTTGTCTTACTGTGTATGGTTTCCTTGAAGCCTTCTTGTATCTGCTGTGTCATAAAACAGAGTGCCAGGTTTTGTTATGAAACATGGGGAGATGCAGCTCTTCTTACTTGTTTTGAACTTGCACATGACTTCTGTTTGATGCATGTTGGCTTCTTGGAAGGAAGTGAGCAAAACTGAGTACTAACTGTCTTCTCCAACCCATTCAGATTTGTTTAAATACCTTTTAAATAAAAAACACACCCTTCTGCGGGCATCGTTCAAGCTCGAATGGTCCAAGATGATTGAGTTGTTCCCTATGTGGAAGTGGTTCCACAACTGTGGATTTGCATTTTGTGTGAGGCAAGGTTGGTAACCAAATGTTACATTTTTATAGACATGATGACAAAAATGAAGTCCAAGCATTTAACTGGTGGTCTTTGTACCTCTAAAATAGAACATTTTCCAGATATTGAAGCTAACCCTTTAAAGCATGTATTATGTTTTCATGCATATGATTTTTATACATTATACTATACAAGATAGAAATTAGAGAATGCTATTAAGATGAAATCCAATTTTGTTTATGGATATTTTTAAGTTATTTTAGGGGATTACTCATGGTGCGCGGATAACTTAATTTTGCAGAAGACAAAGGAAATAATAGTGCTTTCTTATACCACTGGGGATGTGCAAAGGGGGATTTTATCCATATTATTAATATGTTTACTGATGGTTTTACCCTTAGATAGAGAAGATAGTTTATTTACTCAGTTTGGTTTGCCTGTTAAAAGCAACATTTTTCTGAGGTTATGCAAGGTCAGGGCATGAGAGCCTGTAATAGGCTGTATGATGAGGAACCACTTAATGAAGGACTTTTTTAATGTGAGGACTATTACCCTCCTGGTTACCAATGCATTTTGAAGAATGTCTAAATTACAGTGGACAGTACTGACATGCTGAGATGGACATCTTGTTTCTGATCTCTCAGATGGATAATGTGCCTGAACTGGATGTGTGCTATTTTTTTTTTAATTGGTTTTCTAGAAATCTGAGGAAACTAAATTACCAGGAGTGAGGAAAAGTTCTTAGGTGCACTTGTCATCTAGCATGACTAAAGGGGAACAGTTTAAGTCTTGAAAGATATTCCTTAGTATTATGGTGTTTTGCAAATGCAAACTTTATTTACAGTGAAGAATATTGCAGAAATAATTTTCTACTTTGCAGAAATTACACATGACCTTACATGCTGCCATATTAAAGAATAAGACTAAATTCACTACTCTGAGAAAAAGGAAAAGAAACAAAACAGTCCTGAAAAGTAAAACATTATATATTCTGGTTTAGGCTGATGTCTAGGGGTCCCTGGTAGAAGACTGCACAGTTGTTTCAGAATCGAGAATGTATACAGTGAAAGGTACTGGAGATCGGAGGAAGTATGTTGACAAGTAACCTTAGGCCACACTTCATGGTAATTTCTTTTTTATGGTTTTTGGGTAGAATGTCTGACTGCTCATTACCACATCCTGTCATTCCCAGAGGCATTTTCATGTTTCTTCCTTCTCCCAGTTTCTCTGTTGTGCATGTGGTTGTGAACTCACGTGGATTATTGAAAATAATAACCCAGGGAAAAAAAGGAGTATGCAGCATAGGTCAGTTCATTAGCCCAGTTAGTTCACTGTGCAGCTGTAAAAAGATTTATGCTCGTATAGATGATGAAGACCTTGGGAGCTGGTTGCATAGGTGGGTATAGGGGTTGTGTAAACCTCTGGGGTGCCTGAAAGAAATATGAAAATTACACCCTCAGATTTACATGGAACTTTAATGTTCCTGTACAAATAGTTTTGAGTATTTATTGTGATCTAAAAGGTCAGTTGTGCTCTATTTAAATTCTGCCTTGTACAGAAAGGAAATAACTTCTGTGTCACCCACATGACCCAAAATGAATTTCAGCACAGACCAGTGTAAGTGTTTATAAAATGTATAAATGAGAAAGGGGAACCAGAAGGTCACGAATTTTGTGTTTTAATATAGATTTCATATGAATGTAACTCAGAAAGGAAAGCTGTAATGTAAAGGTTATATAGATGAGACTTTTGGCCTTTTACTTCACTTAAACCTGAATTTTTTTTCCTGTAAAAATGAATCCACCAACTCATGAATAAATATGAATTATGTGGATGTGTATGGGTACAGTCAGACAAAAGCTAACTGGAAACCAGTGTCTGGTGAAAATAGTGTGTTTCTTGAGGCATGGAAAAGATTGGGAGCTCATCAGCAGGAGAACCCTCACCATGTCCCAGGTTACTGAGCTCTTCCACTGTGATGCTGTTCCACACATGATGCATCAGTTTGCTGTTTTGCGCTACAGAAGAGCGAAGTTTAAACAGAATGCTTTCTGGGTCTCTATTTTAATAGACAGGCAAACAGAGTTTACCAGTCCATGGAGCAGTTGGAACTGTATTTTCAAGATTTTGCTGCTCTATGACTTGCATGTTGGTAAAGATCAGAGACTGTGTGCAAGAAAATTTGTTGACTAATCCATAGATTGGCAAATACAATTCAGGAAGGTAGTGGTTTTAGAATTTGATCATTGAAAGTTTATCTGGGTTGTTACATTATGAAATTAATTGCAAAAGCTAGAGTCTGTGTTTGGGGCTGGTAAAAAATTCTGGTTGTCTCTTCTTCTTTTTTGTTTATTTGTTTTATTTAAGGTGACTGAGAGATTTTTTTTTTCCTTAGACATCTGAGTCTTCATATACTCCTTTGCCCAAAAAGTTGACTGATATTTATTTCCTGTTTAACTTGTCAATGTACTGCAGAGTTGAATTTATTTGAACTACTTCCTTAATCAGAAAAACATATTTTACTGTTTTTCTTGATCAGTAAGCCTTGTGGTTGGTTTTTTGTCTGTATTATTTGCTAGTAGCATCTTTAACAAAAGGACACCTACCTTGTTAGTCCAGTGCAATTAATGTCTACCCAAAGAACACGTGTAAACATCCTGATGCTATTTGGCTCATTCAATATAGTGCACTATCAATCTATTGACTAATTCCAGATTCCCTGTTGTTCTCAAGTATACTTCACTTGGTATAAAGTGAAGAGAGGAGGGGTGCAGGGAAGGCTTTATAGCTACTACACAGTGTATTAGTGCTTTTGTACATTTAGATAAACCATATCTTGATCAAGAAATTTAGGCATGGGGTTAGTAAAAATAAAGTTTTTGTAGTAATAGAAGTGACTTTCACATATGAGTAACATATATGCTGGTTTTTCATGCATTGGCACAGATGGATTTATTCTTTTTCATTTGGGTGATAAAAGATGGAACATTTGAAAAAAGATTTCTTGCTGATTTGCACAAAATTATTTCACCTTCAAGGCCAGCTGTTTTACCTGTTTATCTAGAGTTATATTTGGTTGGTTTGGTTTTTTCTTTTCCTCTTCTAAGTTGTAATAATATTTTGTTCAGCTTCTGCTCTTCCATCCAATAGAAGCTGTATAAAATGCTGCCTTCTGAGAAACTGTTTGTTCTTTTTCTTTGTTTCTTCTATTTTTTTTTCCTGGTTCAATATTTGAAGTAAATTGGTATATTATTCTGAATCTGGACTACTAAATTAAAGCAAGGTGAGAAGTCTGTTTGCTATAGATAGAGTTTCAGAGTAGTAGGTTAAACTTGGACAAATTCACCTTTGCCATCCTGGTACCATGAGAGCATTCATAATAGTATTCTTGCTTGTGACACAGCCTTCTGTTGAGTGGTGCAGCTTTCTAGCTTCTGATATTTGTATCTTAAGATGTTCAAATGGTATTGGTCAGCACTGTCAGCGGGAAGAAATGACCAGTTCTGGTCAATGCTTGCCACTCTTTTTCAGGAGCCTGGGCTGTAAAGTGGAAGTGTTTCATTGCTCATATGAAATCAGCTGCTGCTTCAGCAATTGTGAATGTCAGTAAGAGGCATTACCGGGAACTGCTGTTTTGGTAGCATTGCGAAGGGTGAACAAAAAGCAAAATGATGCTGTGCTGGCCTTTCAGAATTGAAGGGAACACAAGGTTTGAATAGCACCTTGGTAGCCTGGGAGGTGTTCCAGATTATTTGAGGCATTTAGAGGCATTCAGAATGTGCAAGGCTAGAAGTCCAAAGCACAGCGAGGAGTAGTGCCTGTTTGGTTCCTGTTTGCCTGCATGGAGAAGAGCAAGCCAGCTTTTGAGCATATCTGCCTGTTCTGCCATTGTCCAACCATCATTTTCTCTCTCAGCCTGCTTGTGTGTGTGTATAGAAATATATTTATTTTTTTCTTCTGAAGGTAACAGTAGTTTGCCTTGCCTTCAAGTTTTCTGGGCTATTTTGGAGTGTAGTGGAGCATCATACCCCAGTTAAAGTACTGCTGCTTCTCACATGGCTTCATTTGGCTCAGAGCATGGGCACAACTCACGCCCCCAAGAGCAAGGCATAGGGTCAGCGCATCTGGTGATTTTGAACCCTCTGTTTGGCAACCTTTGGCTGAACCCTTTGATAGAAAATATAAAAATCAGATAACTAGTGTATATGAACTTACTTTATGTTTACATGGCGGCTTCAGTTTGATGCAAGTGTAGGTGTCCTTCTCTGTCCCTATCCACATATGCTCCTATTCTTTAGCTTTGACATTTCTGTAAGTTGCCCTGACTGGAAACCTTATTGCTCTTCTTTTCACTCCCACTCACCTGTGTCCAATTTTTAACAGTCCAATGCATGCCAGATTCAAGCAATAATATAACTACAGCTTGTCATGTAGGAGATATAGAACAAGCCAGGTTAGGAGTAGAGGAAAAAAGTAAAATAGCTTTACTGTTTGGAAGAGGGTAAATAAAAACAGCACCCGGGAACTATTTGGGGAAGAGAGTGAAAAAAAACCCACACCATGGTGTATAAAAAGTGATGTTCAGACAAGATGGAAAAAAGCTCTGTAATAAAATGAGTAATGTACAGTGGTTGCTAATGCAGATTATTATTTCTGAAGCAGCAAGCTTCAGAAGGAAATGCCATGTCTTTCTGTGAGCAGGTGCTGTGGTAACCCTTTGTGTGTGGGTGCCTCGCAATCTGAGAGACGAATTCTCCTTCCTCGTGTTAACTTCTGACTTTCGTCACATCAGAGATGAAGCCTCTTAGTGGAAGTGAAGCTGTGAGATACTTTGAATTCACTGTAGAGTAAGGGCATTCCCAATCCCACTTTTAGTACAGGACCTATTATACAACTGAAAACTAATATCTGAATTACCTACAAATCAATAACCTGAGCAGTGACAATCCCAACAACAGAAGAAGCAATGCCTGTACAAACAAACAGAAAACCTTTAGGATGAGGTGAAATTCAGTAAGCCGCATAATAGCAAAAAAACCCAAAGGGAAGTGATGCTTTCCTCCACGTTTTTCACATACAGTGCCCGAAATTTTCCGATCTGCTTAAATATTGATTTCTGAGCTCCAACCCTTTTGCTGCTCAGCATGTAGTTTATGTTCCCTTGTGCGTTTGTGGCAGGTCTGTGCTGATGCAGCAGTCATTGATGTTTGTTAATGGTGACTACAGCTGCAGTAGTAATAAAACTATTATTTTATAGAACAGATTTTGAGTCTACTGAGAAAATTCAAATTTTTTCTTAGGTTGTGGTGAGCTAATGAAACAATCATATTCAGAAAACAGTAAAATATTTAATTTGGGCATTTCTATCATTACTTAAATTGTTGTTATCAAGCTAGTTAGTAAGGCTCGTTTCAGCTCTTTTTTCTTCCTTCTTCCCTGCCACTCTTCCCCCACCCCTTGTTCCCTGTACCACCTTTCTACATAGAAATACTTTGAAAAGGCAAATCTGTTCTATTGAGGGTTACACAAACCTGATTTCCAAGCATGTAGGCTGTGAAGAGGCAGTTGCTTAGGTGGTGCTTGTTAAAGAAGGAACAAGTTTGTGTCATATACAGGAACAGATTCAGTTGTGTTGCTTTCCTTTGCCTTGTATGTGATGTTTGTGTTTGTTTCTGAATCTTGCTTAATCATTAGCATGGGTAATGTTGCTGCCACACATACAGTGACATTCAAAGCTGTCCTTCCACCCCCTCCCCCCAAGTCCTGTCTCTGCCTGGAATTGAAAGAGTAGTGTTGTTTAGGTATGTTTTAGGGTAGATTTTAGAATATTATTCAGAAATTAAATCCACAAAGGACAAGATCCACTAGAAAAATATTACTTTAAAAATGCAATATATTATTTCATTCCAAAACATGTTGCTTCTGTCCAAAGGTGAGTGGAGTTTTATCAAATTTAAACTGTAGTTAAAATTAGCAAGCAAGAAAACTTGAATTAGATAATATATTTTTAATTTGTTTGTCATTTTACATAGTGTCTATCTTGGAAAAGAAATAAACATATTGCCCCCTCCACTCCTGCTCCTTACCCTACCTCCTCTTCAAAGATTCTTCTCTCCTTCAAGAAGCCATTTACTGGAGCTGTCAGCCATGTCGGGGGCTCAGGCAGCCTAGCCATCAAAAGTTCTGTCATCCTACCTGGTGAAGGCAATGCCTGTGTTTTATAATACTTAGTAAGAAGTTGAGTTTTCCTACAGGTGTTTGAAACCTCAAACTTCTTTCCTGAGGGAGGTACAAGTTGGAAATATGTCACAGAATATGCTGAGCTGGAAGGGACCCACAAAAATCATCGAGTCCAACCCTTAGCTCTGCACAGGACCATCCCCAAGACTCACATCATGTGCCTGAGAGTATCATCCAAATGCCTCTTGAGCTATGTCAGACTTGGTGCTGTGACCACTTTCCTGGGGAGCCAACCACGCTCTGGGAGCGGGCCAGCACTTGCGTGTGTCCAAAGGGAGATGATGGGTGTTCTACAGGGCAGCCTATGTGTCATGTGGGAAATTATATGCAGGTCTTCTCATCCCCTCTTTTCTGTTCGTATGCTCACAGTGTCAGTTTGGTTTGCTCTCACTTCCCTATATAAGCTTGAGCCTGTTTTCATTACAGACCTAACACACGTTCTGGTTGCTTCAGGGCCTGTTGTTGGAGGAAGCCACTGAGTTTCTTATGAGAAGAAACCTGGGTCTAGATGGTCAGAACTTTGGATATTTAGGTAGTGGCCACATTGCCTCAAGTTTATTGCTTCCCAAGTGGAACAGTCTTCTAATGCACTTGCAGCTGTGCTTGTGTCCCCAAGTATCTCCTTATGTCCACCATCCATATGCTGTGCCCAAGGTGTTATACTATAAATAACATCTCTTGGGTGGACACAGAATGTCCATTTTAGTATTTCCAATAGCAGAAACTGAAGAAAGGAACATCATGTGGACAGTGGTTGTCAGCAGAGCTCCAGAGCACAGCTGGGCCAGGTATGATGAGTTATAGATGAGAGCCTGGTATAAGCCTGTCTTCTGCAGAGGGTGATGAACCTTGCTTACATGGACAAAGCTAGGTGTTGCCAGCTAGCTCAAAAATAAAGATTCATTCCCCCTGCCATCCACAACAGCAGGACAGACACAGTGATACTCTACCCAGGTCAAGTTAACAAAATATAAGGAGAAAGAACAGGAGTTCCTGTCAAGGCTTGAAAATAGATTGCTTGTAGCAGAGTGTGTGCAGTGGTTGAAAAGTATGCAGAAGGCAAATATTCTACCAGAGGGCTATGAGAACGTTTGTCTACTTTTTCACTGAACGTTTTACACCTGTCCTACCAGACTTGGAAAACCACTTGTCTGCTATCAGGACCCTACTTTGTATGGGAGGTATGATTAAGATCATTAGTTCACCACAACCTAAGAAAAAAGTTTCAATCTTCTCAGATGACTCAAAATCAAAATAATATCAGTACTTCATTGAGGCTTCAATATTTTGAAGTTAAATAAACCCAAACAAACACACATGCACACCCTCCCCCCAAAAAAATTCCTTGTGTTCTTCTGTCTTTTGAAAGAACAATTCTCAGGATTTGACAGCTATTTACTCTATTTTGGATCAAACTGGTTTCAGCTCTGAAAACCTAGCCTTGTATAAACATAAATCAGATATACCGTACTACTTTAGAGAAAGTCAACAAACAGTATGAACTAAGCATGTTTCTTATGCATTTGTGTTCTGTTAACTAATTTCCATGAATGAGGGATCAGCAAGCACATGGCATTCAAAGCGAAGTTGTCATGAATTTTTCCTCTGTTACAGCTGCTGTCTGGTAGCCTAGCCTTTACCTTCCATCAGCTTCTCCTCTGTGTGCCAGGCTTATGGATCGCTTTGAAATCTCCAAACTTGTGGACTTTCTTGAAAGAAATAGGGAAAACTTGCAGCTGAGTGGTATTTGCAATGCCAGTAGTGAGTGTCCTGTGTTCCAGCAGTAGAGATGGCTTCCTGTGCTCCTGCGTCTGTTGATTACAGTGCTTGGGAGCAGGTTGCTTTGGCTCCAGGCTTTATAGGTGGTCTCTTATCACATTCCTCCAGACTGGAAGTAACAGCTCTGGTTTCTAATTAGACTGCAGTTGCAGGTAGACATTAGGACAATATAAGTTTCCAATTAGGCTGCAGCTTCATAGGTCACAGTGAGTCAGCCTAATATCTTACTATTGAGTAAAGGGATTATTCTACTCATCTTTTCTCCCTCTCCTCCCTTGCCTTCATGTTTCAGCTAGCTTCCTTTGTTAGCTTTAGTCATTAGAGCTTACCAAGAGCTGATATAACTCATTATCCCAGAGAAAATGTTGTTGTTTTTCTGGATTCATCTGGCTTAGTGAATTCAGTTGACTCATTGAAAGGTCTGACAAGCATCAGAGTGAGCAGCACAAGGGAATGAAGGATCTGGAAGGAGGAGAGGCATAAAAAGAAGAGGAGAGGCAGGTAGGGAGTTGTTAGGTCATGCTGCCTCTAAGCTGTAAGCAGAAGTTTGTGTTTTGAGTTTTGCAATAAGTATAATCTAATTTCCACCCTGGATGGAAAGACCCAAGTTTTTCATTTTAGGGTCCTGCTAATACCTTTGTAGTGGATCTTATCTGATCAACCAAAATCTTTTCATCTTATGAGTCAGACGATGGATATATGCATCTTGTGTGGATGTATGGAACTGTGGACAACCATGTGAGTAGCTTCTTTGGAGCTTTCTGACAGGTACATACTTTTGAGTATAGATAGCACATTGTTGCAAAACATTTTCCACTGGACTTTGTTAAGTGTATAAGGACAATGAGGTTATCACCAATCAAAAAATTGGTACTTGGGAGCTGGTGACTGCATGAAGAGAACTGCTGCACCAAGCAAATGCAGCCTGTTCAGTGAAAAGGTCTGTATACCATAGCTTAAAGCAGTCACGGGTAAAAGTGTACAGTGAACTTCTTAGACAAAAAAAATCTGATTATTTCCTCTAGAATAAATAAATTTTGCAATCTGACTAGCTTATCTAGTATGAAAAGATAAAAAACTTCTTAAAATTGCTATGTAAATTTACTTACATTTGTATAAAATTTATGTTGTTCATAAGTCACACAATTTATCTTACATATATAGTTTATATATAAATTATATTCATGTAATATTCATGTAGAATTTATACGAAGATTTTGATTAGAGGAGGGTGAAAGAAGCAAAGCTACAAAACAGTACATAGCTTATGGGTAAGGATCAGAGCATAAATCAGCACAGGTGATATTGCCATGAGTATCTACTAAAGCCCATCGAGAGCAGGAGATAGACAAAGCCCTCTTTATGCAGCTGGTGAAAGAAAGCCTTGCAATCAGACTCTGAGAGGTGTTACATTTACAAACAAGGAAGAACTTTTTGAGTATGATTGAGGGCAGCATCAGCTGACATAATGATGAGTCTTAAATTTCAGATCCTGAAAGGAGTCACCAGGACTGACAGCAGAATTACAAACTTAAGATTTCTGAAAACCGGATTTTGACCTGTTCAGGGACTTGCTTCACAGGATCCCATTGGGAGGTGCCCTGAAGGGCAAAGGGGTTTAGGAGAGCTGGTTGATCAAGGACAGCCCCTTGGAGCACAGGGGACTGCCTCGTGCAGAGAGTTAAGCAGGTATGGCAGAAAGCCATCATGGATGAACAGAGCTTGTGCACAAGAGTGTACAGACACAGAAGCACAGAGAGGCTGCTTGGGAGGATATGGAGACATTGTCTGCTTATATAGAGATGGAGTCAGGAAAGCCAAAGCTCATCTGAAATTGAAGCTAGCAAGGGAGCTGGAGTACAACATGAAACGTTTCCTCTATAAGTACACTGGCAGCAAGAGGGAGGCTAAGGAGAGGGTGGGTCCATTGCTCAAAGAGACTGGGGACCTAGGGACAAGGGAAAGTGGATGTACTTGATCCCTTCTTTGCTTCAGTTTTCACAAGTAAGGCTTATCCCCAAACCTTTCATGGTCTGGGAAGTGAGGCTGTAGCTGCAGGAAATGTGGACTGGGTTAGGGATCACTTAACCACTTGGATATGCACTAGTCTGTGGGACCAGCTGGAATGCATCTAAGAGCTTGCTGATATTGACTGTGAGGCTGCTTTCTGCTGTCTTCGAAAGATCGTGGCACTTGGGGGAGGCTTCAGAGGACTGTAAAAACGTTGTGTCACATCCATTCTCAACATGAATTGGAAAAAGGATACAGAGAACTACAGGCTGTTTTGCAGCCTTCCCCTGGGAAGATGATTGAGCAGATAATAATAGAAAGTTTCCAAACACATGAAGGTCAAGAAAAGAGTTGATGGGAACAGCCAACATGGGTTTGAAAAAAACAAATCATACCTGATGAGTTTCACTGCTTTCTGTGATACAAGGTGAACGAGGTAGAATATGTCACATATCTTGGCTTTACTAGGCTTTAACCCAGTCTTTCATAGCTTATGTCTCTCAAAAACTGGTGATATATGAGCTCTGCAAATAGATGATGAGTGGAAAATTGGTTGGACTCCCAGACTCAAAGCTGGGTCAGTTTACTGTCTTCAGTATGCTTGTAGAGCAGGGCTGTGCTTGTAGGGTCATGGACAGATTGCAGAAAGGGACTCACAGTAACTTCATGAAGATTAAGAACAGGAGATGGAAAGTCCCGGCCCTGAGTAGGATACACTAGCACATGCACTAGCACATGCTGGGGCCATATAGGGACAATGGCTTTGCAGAACCGGGCAGTCCTGGTGGACCACGAGCCAGCGATGCATCTTTGCAGCAGGGATGGCTAACAGCCCCTTGTTACCCTGCTGCAGTATGCGGTAGGTGATCCTTTCCTACTGTTCGGCACTGGTGAGACGTATCTGGAACGATGTGCCTGGTTTTGAGCTCCCCAATACAAAAGAGGTATAGGCATACAGGAATGAGTCCAACAAAGGACTACCAAGATGGTCAGGGACTGGATCACAGGACATTCAAGGAGAGACTATGAGAGCTAGGCACGTTCAAGCTGGAGAAGAGAAGGCTCAGAGGAGACTGTTGTCTAGAACTGTCTGATTGGAAGATAGAGAAAAGGTGGAGCTGTACACTTCTTTCACAGTCGTGAGATGAGGGTAGTGAACACAAGTTGGAATATGGAAAATTTTGGCTAGATTTTTTTTTTTTATGTGTAGTAAAATCAGAGGAGATACCTAGAGGCATGATAGGCCTGCTGTGTAGTTAAGCCTGACTTGAGCATTGTGCTGGACTAGAATGGCCTCCAAAGGTGTCTTCTGACCTGAACCATTTGTCTTCATGAAAGCAGGTATATGAAGATGTTGATTAAGAATTAATATAAAGTAAGGACTAGAAAATTAAGGTGATCAAAACTAAACAGAAGAACAGACTAATGAGTTGGACAAGATGGAAAATGATGTGGGTTTTGGCACAAATTGGAATTAGGCAATGGTAGTACAGATGTGAGGGAGCTGAGAGTTCTGCTCAGGAGTAGGCATGGGGCAATAATCCTTACGCAGTTAATAATGTACCGTCTTTGGGTAATAAGGTATTTTTTTCTCCCATTGGAGAAATTCCCGTCTCCCATTTCTCTGATTGGAATATCAGATGGTAACTGCTGACAAAAAAACACTTGTTAAATCTGTAGGACAGGGTAACGTCCATGCAGGACCTTTTGTATCAAACCCTTGATTCAAGACTTTTTCAAGTAATTTAAGATGAGCTAGATTTTTTGTTCTTTAAGACTGTAAATTATTCCAAATTGTTGTACTTTTCTCTTTTAAATGTTTGTGAGTTTGTTGATGTGATGTTGCCATTGTGTGAGCTAGGTTTTTTTTTTTTTTGAAGACTAAAAACCATCCAAAACTTTTCGTTCTATTTAAAATCATTTGCTTGGGAGGCAGTTGATATGATATTGTCAGCAGAGCAATATCATGGGATGGATGAGGCTTAAAGGTGGTAGCATAAGTAGATTTTGGTTTTGTTGTTTGTTTTATGAAGGTACTGTTTTATTCACAGAGTACTATTTGTTTTGGTACTTGTGTTCAGTCAGCCATTTATGACTATATCTATTTGTGGAACTGCAGCTTGAAAAGCAATGACTCAAAAAATCCCAGGAGTCACAGTCACATGCAGTTGGAGTATAAATTGTTGGTGGGCAGATGTAATTGGATCTGTAGTGAGCATTTGCCCTTGTGATGTTGTCCGTTTCAAAACCAGATACTGAGAAATGGGAAAGAGCAGAGGAGCAGTGAGCAAGGTTAAGGATTTGGAAAGTGCCTCTTGGTGAGACTGAAGAGTGACAGTCTCTTGAGTCAATCTGAAAGAAATTTCAGCTCTTATGAGGATGGCCATCAAAGACATTGTGTCTAGTGATTGTAAGCAGAAGTGATATAAAATTTCCTCAGCCCTATTTTCTTTCCTCAGTGAGGGAAGATAACATTAAAACAATTTGTATTTATTTAAATTCTTTTGTTGCTTATTTTGTCACTTTTTAGTTTTCAGTGACTGTAATTGGTCTACTTCTGATCTTGATTTTGTGACTTGTTTATGTATTTATTAGTTTCCACATGTGAAATCTGAAATGAGAACTGTCTTTTCAGTCTGAAGTGGAGAAGTGATTGCATAGATGTGTGCTGTGAAGGTGTGAAATGAGTAACAAGCTAGAAGGCAAACCTAGGCAAACCTAGAAGGCAAGCTAGGCCTGTCCTTGTCTCTCTTGGGAGGAATGTAGTTTATTCAGTTTCCAGGAAGTTGCTCAGTGGAAAGATTTATTTAATTATTAATTTTTATATACTCGGAATGTGGCAGCATTTAAACATCTGTGCCAGGAATTACCAAAATTGTCAGATTTGCAAGTTTGGAAATTACGGTGTGGCCAAGAGTTCAGCACCACTTCCCTAGACCAGAATCAGCCCTCACCAGCCCAGAGCTCCTCCAGTCTGCTAACCTGTCCCATCTCCTAAAACCAACTGCATCCTCCATATTCCTTCCCCACCTCACTGAGTCAGATTCCTTTTGCTCCAAGCCCCATTCAGGTTTGAGGTCTCCAGGGATGACCCCACCTGCTCTGTGCATCAGCAAGCGGGTCTGAAGAGTGAAACTGGGGCTTAATGCCGTGGGTGTGGTCACTCTTGAAACCATATATATCTTGAAACTGTATATTTCTTCTGCCTCTCTTTCTCCTCAGTCCAATGTAGCTGGCCACTGCAGGTGTGATGCTTAGTTGAGGGAGGTCACAGCACTGCTGGAGAGATATATGAATGCCTCCTCGGGGCGCCTGCATTATTTGTATATTATTACATATTGTTTATATAAGTGGATACATTTAAGGAATACTTCAATAAGATTTTCATAAAGAAACATCATATACAAAGACACCCAAGCCACACTTGGTTGTGGACCTTCATGTACTATATAGAGCTTGTTTTAGAGGTAGCAATATTTTGTAATTTCATCCTTTTTAAGACAGAGGAGCAAAACAAGTATTTCCTTTGCCATTGTGACAGCTGTGACAGGTGTGTATTTACTGAGCAGGCCTCTGTTAAGCCGGAGATTTGACCAGATACCTTAGGTAGTCCTCCCAGTGTCAGCTAATTGGTTACAAGAAAGCATGTAAAAATTAGGGGTTAGTGAGTGTTTTAGCTTTTCCATGAGTAAATCAGAAGTAGTAGCTTTGGGGGGAGAGAACAATACAGTCTCAATACAGTATTCAGTGTTTTCTGCTTAACTTGAGCAATAAACAGTGACACCATTAAGAGGAGGGAAGCAGTATTCATACAGATCTGTGCTGTGCTCCTTATCGACTTCTGAAAAGGCAACTGGGAAAAAATCTTTGCTGTTCTTTTTTGAGTCGTGCTGGCTATTTCTGGATTGCTTGCAGACTTAAGGTGACTTTGCTAGTGGGGGAAACTTTTGAATATATCTAACTTAAATAGATGAACACTTATCTTCCATGTGCTTTGATAGCTTCTCTTAAAATGTTTCCTGTTAACAAAGATATTTGCATGTAAATGTTTATCTCTTGCATTCCATCTGCTCCATGTCTTTGGTCCTTAACTCAAATCCTAGGTATGATAGAATTTACAATTGTTCCCCAAGTAAACTGTGTTATCACTCATTTAGGATCTAACATTTCTACAGCAACATCTGAAAAGGTAAAGTTGAAGCTTTACTCAATTTTTTTCTTAATAAAAATTTGAGGTCTACAGGGAATCAAATTTCCTGTTTTAAGACTGTAAATGGGGAATCAGAAAGTAATTATTCAACATTCACTTTTAATTCAATAGTATTTGACTGAACTGGAGGGAGATGTAATGTGATGGATGGTTGCCATAATGAATAGGTACTGAATTTAACAGATGAATGATCTTTATTTACTATAAGTCTTAATGTTGTTCAAGTGTGGAGTACATAATATTGTTTTCTATTTTATTCAGGTGTGCTGCATTGAGTTTTTACTTAGAAAGTTAATTGAAGCAAGAAAAAAATAGTTTAATTGTAAAAATAATGAAGAAAATAATTTGTGTCCTGGACTAAAAGAAAATTAAATTATGCAAGCCAGAATCGTGTATAACTGAAACTTATGATACTTTCAGAATACTGTAGAAAATTACAATTCTAAAGATTTGCATAAAGGTTTTTAGAATTTACCTACTGACAGTCCTTTAGATAACTGCTCAGTATACTGCAATGTGTTTGCAGAAGAGATTATTATAGAATGTAATTTTCTTATTTTGGTCATTGTGTTAGTCCAATTGCAGATGAACAATTATGAAAACAACCATCCCTAAGTTGTATAGAAGCTTTTTTGGGGTTGTGGAGGGTGTTGAATCCCCATGATCTGTTTGTCTTCCTTCACTTTGAGACTCAACATGACTTGTTAGAAATGTACTGAAATCTTTTTGGGGTATGTGGGAGTTACACTCAACAAAACTAAATTAAAGGAACAAAAACTTAAGTGTCAGCTGAAAATAAGATCTGTTATGTCCTTCCACCCTTCCTCCAAATATAAACTGTAAATATGGGACTACAAACTCTTTGTCTGGTGGTTTACTTGTTTTTAAAATTCTAAGTCAGACTGTACAGCAACACAGAAAAAGAAAATCCAGAATTAATATAAAACTGAAAATTGTAGTCAAGGAAATTTATTGACATAAGTAAAAGATCATAAGCTGATGGACTTAAAATTTGAATTATTTGGAGGTTTCATAAATATTTTGTAGTTTTGTTTAGGAGTATATATATTGAAATAAAGTTCGATAAATAAAAAAAGGCATGATCTAATCTAAAATACAAGTATTTTTTCATGTGGGCCACAACATTTCTGTATATTGCATTACTAAACTCAGCTACTATACTAGTCTGCCCTCAGATCACTTAGGGAATGTTTTATGCTAAACATAAACCAAAAGTTGCTTTTAATTCATCATTTACCATGGCAAAGTCTTTGTTCTGTAATGTCATCAGCATATCAGTTTTCTGTAAGATTTAAAATGCTATAGATCTTGGAAAAACAAACTTTGATCAAAGATCTGAACTTGAAATGCATGTACTAATTTCTTAGAGTTGAATAGGATAGTGAATGTTTCTTGTGTTAAATAAGAAAATTAATTTTAAAATTTTTGAAAACCTACAGTAATTTGTATGCTTCTCTAATGCCTTTGTACTTGGGTGAAATTTATAATGGAAAGAAAAATTACATGTAATGATATTTGTCTTTGACCTTACATGTTAATTAGAACTAGAGATAGTTGAAATTTTATTTCATTGCCTGAAATGATTAAAAACACTGATTTTGTACTTTGTCATTTCCTAACTGTCGCTTCCTCTTTTTGCTCTGACTTTTCTCCATCCCTCTCCCACTCTCCTGAAATGCTTTTAGCTACCCTTGCGTATATAGGAACAAGGTTATACAATGAAAGGACATCTAAAGCTGCAGCAACATGACTTCAGTGCTTCACAATCAGTTTGTTTGCTTATGATAATACATATGCACGAGATCTTAAGGATTCTACTAGTCCCTTCAGTTCTTTCCCTTCCCCAAGTACCGTTCTATATGCTAAATGAGACTAAATGATGCACTAAGGAAGCCTGACGCAAAAGTACTAGCATTTTTCATATATATTTGCACTGCTTATCAAAAAAAATTAATGACTTGAGTTTTAATCTTCTCTCAATTTGATGAGATGCGAGCCATTTGCAGAATTCTTAATTGACCTTTGAAATATAATCAAGAAGTTATTCACTAAATTAATTCTTCTGAAAAGAAATCCTGAAGACTAAACCCTCCGTGAGTAGGTAGCTATGTTGGAACATGTAAATGTATATAAGGAGTATGTAAAATGACCCAGAGTTTGCAAGATGATTTGTTTAGTTTTTATTTACAGAAGATTGACTTAACATATAGTGTTAGAGAATTGTTCCTGTTGCTTTACAAGCCAGAGCATAAAAAGAGTTAATATTGCCATGTTATAGAGCAAAATTTAGGTCCAATGTGTTTGATTTGTAATTTGAGGTCCTATCATAAGGAAGGAGGAGAGACATGGAATGGCTTTCTGGCTCAAATTTTGTTCTGGTAAAATTGATGTGGTGAAGGCCTGGTTTTTTGATGCTTTGGGCTTCATAAGATGACAGCCAATCTTCTACATCTGAATGAAATAAAAGGCTAGATCACCAATGAAAATAATTAGATGTTTTTACTGAAAGCAGATATCTTAACAGTTCCTTTACACAAGGATTTTTTTCTCTTGAAGACCTAATTAAATATACAGTTCTTACATGATGCTTCATTTTCAGTTGTGGGCTTTCTTTCATGTGGTAGGCTCTGACACTAACATGGTGCCACTTTTCTCTGAATCTGACCAAATGTATAGTCTTGCACATCAGCGAACTAGGAAATTGGAAAATCTTATCAATGTATTTGAATACCTGTGGGGAGAGTGTAAAGGAAACTGAGCCAGGCTCTTTTCACTCATACCCAGTGACAGGATAGGAGTCAATGGGCGCAAACTGATACACAGGAGGTTCCCTCTGAACAACAGGAAACACTTCTTTACTGAGAGGGTGATTGAGCACTGGCACAGGTTGTCCAGGGAGACTGTGGAGTCTCCATCCTTGGAGATATGCAGAAACACACAGTCCTGGGCAGGTGGCTCTAGGTGACCCTGCTTTAGCAGGAAGTTTGAACCAGATCACCTCTGGAGGTTCCTTCCAACCTCAACTTTCTCTTTTTCTCTGGAATCTTTGGGTTTCTTAGTTTCTGTAACTGTGAAATAATTTTATTAAGATTTCCGGCTTCTGAACAGCAAGATGAAGGAACTTTGTAGCTCTGAAAGTACTGTCCAGCTCTTTTATTTTTTTGTTCTATATATGTGGCAACAGGTTTGGTTTTGTCTACAATTCTGTTGGGAACAAATCTAGACATTAATTGGAAAAAACATTCCCTTTTTAAACGTTGCACAGCTATTATGATTCCTGTGTTATTTTTCCCATCTGATACTGGCACTGTTGCTCACACTAAGTTTAACTTGAGCACATCTTCATCTTATGCTACTTTTTTTTTTTTTATAATATCAATTTTAGCATGATTTTTCTGATGGATTTCTCATGTTGGTAGTGTTAATTTATATACAGTTTCCTAGGGCAACACAGACAGTTTTATTCCTGTTATGGCTTTTCATTATAATGAAAATTCTACAAATAAGTAGCATTCATGTCAATGTTGGAGATTTATGAGGGAGAGAGAGGAGGGAAGAGTAGATCTGTTCAAATTTTTCTCAAGCTTTGTCTAAGTTTTTTTTTTTTTTTAACCAAAATATAGCTGCAAGATAATTAATTTCCAAAGATTTAATCTACTTGGAGATATTACAATTCTGTAAAATTGCAGAAGGCAGGTATAATTTTATTTTAATGTTTTTCAAGTTTGAGGTTTATGACTTGCCATATTGTATTAAGTGTATGCATTAATTGCAGTGTATTGTGCCCTTAACTGGCACGATATAGCAATTTCGAGTCTTTAGGCACTTTATTAAAGGATAGAGAATTTGGAGAGTTTTTGCTATCCAAGAGAAGAGAACATAATTAAAGGAGGTGCAAACCCAAATTTACAAGTTATATGGCACATCTGGCAGCTTGCATGAAGATAATATGTTTGTTTGGTGGTGGGAATGCCTGCAATTTTATCTGCCAATCTGACACAATAGGAGTTTAGCTAATGAGGTTGCCTAGCAAAAAGTGCATCAGGAGGAAGTCAGGGTTAAAAATAAGCATACATATCAAGAGGGAGCAAAAGATTTATAATGGATATAGAGCTGTTACAAGTTGTTATGGCAACTAGCATTTTAGACCCATAATTGCATAATAACAATGCTGCCAATCCTAAATAGATTACATTTTTATTTTATGTTTTTCTTCAATATTTTTTTAAAAATCTTGAAATATTTTCTAAAATATTCAGTATTTGAGAGACTTTGTCAATGATAACGTAAAGTCCGTCTAGTTTTATTTTTTTGGAGAACTACATTGAATAACAAAAAGAAACTTAATGGAATAAATCTAAAAAATCAAACAACTGAAAACTATGTGATTTTCATACCAATGCATTTTTTTCCTAAAACCCGAAAAACAGGTATAAAGATATAAATCCAAGTACTATTTGTTAGCTTAGACTTAGATCATGGATTTTTTGAACTTTGGAAAAATCAAGATAATACTGCTATATACTCTCTTAGGACAATTTGTATGAAAACCATTGAAAACATACAGAAATAATAACCAGAAGGCATAGTTTAATTATTTGCCATAATTGTACCACAATGGAGAATAAATTTGATTTATTCCTACCACATCTCTGGAAGCCAAGTTTTTTCAAAAAGTCTATGTAATAGATGTTATTAGAAATAAAATATAATAGATTTAAAAGTTGCAGGTCTTCCAAGACTGAAGAAGAATTTTACATAAAAGCTTTTTTCTCAGCAGGATTTTCTTGTCTGTAAGAACTTACTGTGACACAACACTGTTTTAAGATTTTGTATAAACATTACTGAGTTTGATCAAATAACTTTAAAAGTTATATTGACATAGGCATTTACTATTTACAAGCCACCTTGGAGTGGTCATAATGTAACATATGTGTAGTCTGCCTTGAGGTTTTAGGCTTTTTTTTTTTTTTTAATTTGGAGAGAGCAGAATTCTACCTTTTTTCCCCCCCTATCTTGATGTAATATAGAGAACATCCTACATCATCTGTGCAAGAGGGATGAGACAAATAAGAAGAGGTAGTTGCTGTAATCCAGAACTTGCCATTTTTTTTAATCAAGGGAGCTGAATCAAGATGCTATTTCAGTTGTTTCAAAACAGTGTGAAAACGTGGAAGACCACCTGAGGAAAGTAAACTTCTCAAAAGACATGTTTAGGTACAACCCTCTATGTTTATTCTAGGAGGAGCACTGGCTTTAAAGAACATGTTATTCTGCCACATCTCAAAACTTATAAGATTGTCATCCCATCTTAATTAAGTGCTTTTGTGACACTTGGAGCACTGCCTTGCTCACCAGCTGATGAGTTTTTCTTGGCTAAGGAACAAGCAATGTGAGTATAGTTAATTCTTCTTCAGGTGGTGTGTCTTTGGCTCTTTAACCCTTCAATTTTTCACGTGTGCAAGGACTAAGTTGCCTAAGTTGCTTGGAAAATCAGTGGACCTTAAATTGTTCAAGTCTTAAATAAAATTCTTGTAGCATTGAAGAAGACTGGGTTGTGCTCTTCTGTGATTTATGATGGCCATTACTAATGTCACTGAACTGTTGGATTTGTATTTATTTCTGCCATGAAGAGGATAAGCAATTGATTAATACTCTTGAGTCTAGGTGTGTGTTATTTAGTATAATGTAATAAAAACTCTTTATTCTTCTACCTTTCTAGTAAGGGCATATTTACAGTAAGATGAAGACAAGTGCTATTGGTAAGGTGTTTGATATATTGTAAGTATGTGTGCATAAAATGATGACATCAGGTTTTCTGATAATTTGAAAAGTAGAGAATTAAGCTGGAAAGAAAACTGACAACCTGAATTGTGAATTCAAGCTCTGTTAACCATAATTGAACAATGAGGTTCCTGGAAATGCCCAAGGTCTTATTTTTTTTATCAGGAAAGAGTACAAAGCCTGGAACATTAAATGCAATGCTGCAAACATATCTGTCCAAGACAATATTTCAGTAGGAACTTGCTAAATCTTAGAATTTAATTTAAACCCCAACTTTTATTGTGAGATGATAGAAGCTAAGAGCTTGGAGGTGTCTGTTGAGGAGAAGAGATACTGAAGAATTAAAAAGAAAATTCCAGGTCACCTTATTACAGGGAAGCTGGATGTGTTATTTGAAATGCATATACATAGTAGAGGAACTTCTTTGTATGAGAATATTTTTGGCTGTGTTTACAAGAAGCCCTGATAGCAGATACTGTTCACTGGCAGCAGCACATAATGTTCCAGGCATTCGAAAGAAACTTCTGTGTGAAATTGTGGAAGTATCAGTCTGCTAGGCATCAAGTCTGGTGCTAGGCTTTGAAAAGGGCATGACTAGAAAGGAGGAAAAATAGCCAGTCTTCACAGTGGGAACAGTTATCAGTAGGATTTCCATAGTATTTCCTTTGCTGTTCCACATCAGAAATGTTTTGTGAAATGGGTACAAGAAGGTCTACATGTAAAATGAAGTTAGTTAGGATGATTAATCCTGTAGCTTATTCCAGAGAGTTGTAGAAGACTCTTATTTAGTGATTGAATGATATCAAAATTAATTAAAGTGTGTGAAGCACAATGCACCAATTGTGTTTCATTTTAGTTATCCAAACTTGGGAGTAAGTCTTTGTTCACTGTAAGAAGTGCCTGGCAAATAGTCAAATATTGGTTTACTGTGAAAGTAATTGGATGGGAAAATGGAAAGCATTTGTAGAGTACAAGAAAACTGCAGTCTTGTGCTGCATGTGGACGCAACAGAGAGAGACTGGTTTTATTAGAACTTACTTTGCTAGATAGGAGGGGGCAAAACCCACAACTGCTGGTGTTTCCTTGTCCTAGGCAATTTTAGGTAGTTCTTCTATGCACATCAATATATCTGTGGTCAATGCATATGCAGGTGACACGATCTTCCAGTCCAACCTAGTTTTAGTAGCATTACCATTGCAGACCTACATTGCCACGTATATTGCTGTTACAAAGCTGCTCTTTGAAAGAGCTTTAGCTTTGCAGTATTTTGTAACCCTTCCTGCATAGCATTTGTTTTCACTAATTTGCGCTGTAATTGTGAGCACACAGGAGACGTATTATGTGGTTAAAGAGGAGTGCGGTCAGGCGGTGGGCTTGAATTGATGGAATCTTCTTTACCAGAGGGATTTTGTAAATAAATGGTGCTTTCACCTCTTCACATGATCAGGACTGAGCTGAGCTATATCTGAAAGGATATAGCAAATCTAAAAAGATAAAGAACCTTTACAAAGAAGATAAATTTTGAAAAGCAGCATGTAGTGTAAAGCAGCTTGAACAAGAGAAGTGAAAAAGTATGTGTCCTTTCAGACATTAGGTACAACCGTGAAACAAACAATATATATGAATACAGACAATTTTTTCTTATAATACCTTTAGTAGGATGAGAAAATGAAAATAAGCAGAACACAGTGAAGGAAGATACATATGATTTCATGCAATAAAATATTTTGACAGAAAAAATGAAAGTATAGCTGGATTTGAACAAGTGCTGAATGGATTACTCAATGATAGGGCTTTTAGCACAAGAGTTCAGATATACTTTGGCTTATGAAGTTCCTGTCCTTGCTGGAAGAATGAACAGGGGAAAAGATTAGTCCTTTTCTTCTGCTGTTCCTTGAACATCCCAAGTGGCCAATGTCACAATTATGTTATTTTGATGTTTCATGAAAGAATGTGAGATGATTTCAGAAGCTCCTGGCTTCTGCTTTTTCCGGCTCTATTCCCACATGACATGGAGAGAAAGTGGATGGTTGTACGCTACCTTTGAGAAGCAAAGGCATTGGCATGATAGATTAGTATTCAGTGTTTGAAGGAGGGGGACCTGGTGTGAAGTGGTCCACAAATGGATTCAAGGGTATTAAAAATAGCTTTAAAGTGGCTTGTGGTTCCCTGGTGGTCTAGTGGTTAGGGTGCAGGACTCTCACCGCCACGACCCGGGTTCGATTCCCGGTCAGGGAACTTCCGGGCAGATGGAGCTCATCAGCCCTGTAAGGCCATCCATCTAAGAGAAGGTCACTCTAAACAAACCTACGTCCTGAGGACCTCGCTGCCACCGTCCGAACTCGCTCGGCCCCGGCAGATGAACCTTAGGATTAAAGGGTGGGCTCAGTTCAGCGCACACTGGGTCTCACCTAAAAAATCCACTGCAGGCTCGAAGGGTAAAGACCTTTCCCAAATCTTCATTCGCAAAGACTGGCCATGAAAGTGGCTTGTGAAGCTGCCCCTCTGAGTAGCTTCCTGCAAGTTTGGCCCTTTTCCAAACAATCAAAATGAAAATTATTATAAAACCATTATGGTTTTTGCAGTGGGTAACAGCAGGACCTGAATATTCTCAGTTTCATCTTGCATGGCTTATGGCAGTTGGAAGAAGTGTGCTGGGAACTAGCTTGTAGTCATGAATGTTGCTGAAAACTCTTACATGTAAGCCAGGAGAATTAACTTATATTCTGCTCTTCTGAGAAAACAGGATTTGTTGCAGGACTCTTGTTGTTTAGGTATACTTTCTGAAAGGTGTGGGGCCTTTTTGCATTTAGTGATCCTTTAATTTGTATAACACCTTCAGCATCTTGGATTAGGGATTCTTGAAGTAGAACCAGCTCAGGAGGAACTCTGAGTCTTCATTCATTTGATGAAACAACCTGTCATTTATTTTTTTGAGTGTCAAGTTATATAGTTCTGTGGTGTCTTGAAGCTGGAAGAAATCTTGTTGAGTAATCAGAAAAGTATGAATCACTGATTAGCATATTTATGTAGTCAAGAGTACTGTTTTCTGTCTAGAACTGACTAAAAATGTTTTTATGGTAACAGGCTGTAATTGAAACAAACCATAATTTATTTTTAAAGAGCATTTAAAAACGATTCTTTTTTTTTTTTCCTTTCCTTCCTCTTCCTGCACTGAAGTGCAGGAAAGTAGCATTCAGCTTTGGTTTTCATTCATTTAAGGTGTGAATTTTGGTTCAGACAAAAATATTCTATTAAAAAAAAAAAAAGTTGCAAACAGAAGTGTTGACAAGCTCTCTAACTATGAATGGCCAACTGGGTGAATGGAGAACTGGACAAACATGTTTGGCATTCCTTTCTACTACACAGAAGATTTAATTTGATACTCTAGTAAAGAGTTTATGCAAGAAAAATTCTGGATTTTTTTTTTCTGCCCATGATTATCTTCTCCATCTTATTGAAAATTTAGACAGCAATGGACAGGTCCTGAAATTGGGAATGCCAGAGATGCATCTTCAGTCTCAGCATTGTTAGCAGTAGAGTGCTAACAGAGGAGAGGAGTCTGGTAGCCAGTTTCTAGGAGGCAAATGAGTTGGCTCATTTATGTATCTTAGTCACCTCCTTTTATAAGCTTTCAAAAATGGTGAAGTGTTTTCTATATATACTACTTATTCTTTTGCACTGAGAAAATAAACAAAAAATCCCCCCAAAATAGTGTCTTTTCCTTGTACAATATATGGTCTTCTTGTTTGTTTCTATACATGTTTTTCCCATTACTGTGCTTCTCCCTAAACTTAGACTGTAGTTTCTTTGGATTAAAGAACAAGTTTATCTGTACAGAAATAGCATATCCACTTAATGTCTCATGTAATGTATTTTGTAAATGAATATTTTTAAGCTGAGTTGCATGAACTGGAGAGGATGCCTGGCTAAAATGTGGGAAACTACTAGGAAGCATCTTTAGTGTAGAACTAGCAAGCTAAATGTAACTCACTGGAGATGATTCTCTAGTAGGTCTCCTCAGGAACATATAAGTTCAAGCAGCTTTTAGATATGTGCATGTGTGTTTTGAAGGATTTGTCCCATTTCTTAAGTTATTAAAACATATTTATTGGTCAATGAAGTACTAAATTGTATGAAGAAGTAAATGAAAAAAAATGCATAGCTTTTTGTGTTTAGCGAGTACTTGAAAAACTCGAGCATTATCCTTCCTTGCCATTTGTAGCAGTCTGGAGTGTGTTCATGCTAGACAAGAGTTGTTTTTTTACAAGTGTTCATTTCACAGGTTCTTAGTTTTGCTGTTTTTATAAGAAGACTTTATCCAGTAATAAAATTAATGTAATCTGTTCTTCTATTAGATTCAAAGTTTTTATAGACTTGATCAATGGTGAGTGTTATGAAATACAAGCTGAAGTTGTTTTCAGTGCATTGTCGCCAGCCCCTGTTGGTGTCATTCTGCCCCTGCCTCCCAAGGAGGTGCAATTTCTCAGATAGTCTTGAGATAGTAAGCTTTTAGATATTTTTCAGAAGGAGTTTAAATTCAGTGAGGAGTCCAAGTTTGGCAAAACAGCTTAAAGTTTCATATGAGTAGCCTTTTATGCATTGTAGGACTAGTATGGATGGGGGCTAATGTTTGTTTAGTTTCCCTTGAAACACATTTTTTCAGAGATTTTAATAATTTGATTTATTTGAGGTTAATATATAGGGCCCAGTTTAGTGCCATGTTGCATTTGCCTTCACAAGGAAAGCACTGTGTATTAAGCAGGTTATATTAAGGAAGCAGTGTGCATGGGGAAAATGTTTCTGGGAGAGTCCCAGAATTCACGTGAACCAGAAAGGAGCCTGTGGTAGGTTGAATCACTTAGGCAGTGAGGCAAAGCTTTGCTTGGCAGAAGTCACACCACAGTATACACGCTGGAGAGCAAGAAGATGGAAGATGAAACTGATACTTTGTCAGTAGTGGAAGAGATTTCATCTCTGTGTCTGAGAATCTAGGAGTAAGTGCGAAAGGTTGCATTAAGAGTCAAAGGTCTGGTGACAGACTGAATTAACGGGTCCATGACTGCGTTTGCTGTGCTCTGCTGTCCATTTCTCCAACTGCAGTTCTCAGGTATTGCACTGTTAGTGCTGGTTTCACAGTTGCTTAGACAATATTTTTTTTGGTAGAAAGTGAATAATAACATTTTAAAAGGTTGGTAGTGTTTCAATGTGGTTGCTTGATGTTGGAGGAATGAAAAATGAATTCTCATCACCCCCACACTCATCCAGAGCTTGATATGGGGCTTTGTTATGGATATGGGTTATGTATAAAGCCTATTTTGTTTGAAGAAGTTGGAACAAACTACTCCTATCATTCCTCATACCCTTGCCCCACCCACCCCTGAAAACAAAGGCAATTCCTCAAAATCTGATTTATTATGGTGTCTTAAATCAAGAATTTGAAATTGCACTTTTTAAAGGAAAATAGTCATCATACAGAAGCATGCCGTTTGCTTTATACCATTCACTTAATATTGCACATTACTACTGCATCAAATATGTGAGAAAAGGGTAATTTTGATGGTGTTATTTTCCCTTGGCACTTACAGTCTTTCTAAAACCTCAGAATTATTATTAATCCCCCTCATATTCAAAATTATTTTTGAATGATGTGACAGTTTCTCTTCGACCATCCAGTTAACTCTTATTTTCTGCCCTCTGTTCTAGCCTTTTCTACTTGCTAGACCTCTTTTTCTTTTCTCTGCCTCTCTACATTTTGGATTTACAGTTCTATTTTGTATGATTATCATATATTAATAAGAGATGTGAGACACTTGAGAGGTAAACTGGGAATTCCCGTGATTTTATTTCAACAATTTTAAACCCTTTATACCTCCCCTAGTCCTTTTAAAAATATCTATACTATCATTCATTTTTATGTTCTCTAAAGAATAATAGAATGATAGAATGGTTTGGGTTGAAAGGGATCTTAAAGATCATCTAGTTCCAACCCCTTGCCATGGGCAGGGACACCTTCTACTAAACCAGGTTGCCCAAAGCCCCATCCAAACTGGCCTTGAACACTTCCAAGGGTGGGGCATCCTCAGCTTCTCTGGGCATTCTGTTCCAGTGCCTCACCATAGCCAAGCCCTTTTAGGAAATATGTAACAACATCAATTAATATGAAAGACAGAAGAATATATGGGGTTTTTTCTTCATAATATGGAGCTAGAAGTGGAATAAGTAATAAAATTTTTTAGTTGCACATTAGCCTCTCAAATAAATCTACAGGAATATTACAGACTTTGCTTGTTTGTACCTGAGCAAGCACATCAGAAAAAAGATAATAAAGAAGAAAATCTCCAAATGAGATATTTGAAAGCAGGCTTGGCAGCCCTCTAGTAGTTACTTCCACAGCTTTTCTGCAAAGACTCGGAGAGGGACAGAGCTTCAAAAAAGCCTGCATCCGTCTCAATGTGTGCATTCTCCTCCATTCAGTCCTTTCTTGGGGAAGATCGAGGAGAGCCCTGAGTGCGGGATTTGTTTGGGTTTTTTAAGGCTATTTTCATTGCTTACAAAATATTTGAATTTTTTGTAGTTTGGAGGCCTAACTATCTAGCTATCCACAGACAAGGAATGGTAGAGTTGTTCCCAGTTTAGTCTTCTCTGTTGCTTGTGTGCCTACTTATGTGGAACAAAACCCTAAAGTACTTTATTTTTATTGCTTATTCACTTAATAGAGATAGATTTGTGTGAGGCACATACTGGCCTTAGATGTATTGAAATCACTAAATTGATGCTATCTACTGAAGGATTATATTGCCAGATATTTGCTAACAGCAATCTTGTTCTTCAAGTGATAGCCTAAAAGTGTAAGATTTTTGCTTTCTAAATGTGGGCAAGATCTGTATATAAGAAAAGCATATCCTGGAACTCTCGAAATAATATTCCAAGGGTGTGTTACTTTGGGAAAAAATCCTCCCCAGGTTTAATGTACAAAATCATTTAGTTATTAAGAGGACTTTAGGATCATGTAGCATCATCTTTCAACCAGCCATACTGTGTAGCTGGACTTGGTCAAGTTGTACACTGCTTAGCACTATTTGACCTATACCTATTTGTCTCTTGAACCACTCTCCTCCTGCTTCTTTGTCTTTTCAGCTATCAGAGTCTTACATTTAAAGTCTTTAATTTCTGTCATTTCATGTTTTACAACTGTATTTTACCCCTTACTCTCCTTGCATTTGATACCCCTTCTTTGTTTGTAATGCTCTTGGTCTCCAATACTTTGAGATGTCTCCCAGCCTTGTATTACAAGTGGTCTTGCAGGATATTACTGCTCTTTTGTACTGTGATATATTCTAGAGCTGGTCCTTTAGAACTCAGTTGTTAACCTTTTTACAGCCCCATGGTTGTCTTTTAACAAGTATGTGTGTGGTGGTTTTGTTGTTGTTGCTGGGGGTTTTTTTTAAGTTGTTTTGGTGTCTTTTTCTTTTCTAGCTATGCTTTCCTTTCACTTATTTATGTTAATTTGTGTTTCTGCTGTTCCATCTGGTTTTGTGATACTTTTCACCAGCATCTTTGATGTGATTTTTTTTTTAAGAGGACTTTCAGGGTGATGAAATTCATATTTATATGTTAGCTTCTACTGAGTTTGCTCTTTGTTGAGTTTTTAAAATTTCCTCCCACCCTTTTATTTATTTTTTCCTGGGCAATAAGGTTCTTGCCATAGGATTGTGAACTAGCTCGCGAAATAGAGTTTAAATTTGAAGAAGAATGTTTTTGCCTACATATCTCTTAGTGATGGGTAGTCCCAAGCAGAAATTAATAAACCTAGCAGAGAACTGTGTAGTATTTAATTTGTCTTTTGGCTAACTCTCAGAAATAATTAAGAGCAATATTGAAGAGTCTGATGATTTAATTGTGTTTAGGTGTGTATGTTATTGTCTTGTTCCTTCTCCAGCTTAATTATACAACACCCAAAGTGATTCATGAAAGGTGGAGGTGGTTTCTGTTGAATCCAATGGGACAACTACGTTTGGAGGTGATGCAGGGTTACTCCAGTGCTTTTTATTACTTTGTGTACCACAGGTTTGTGTGTGTTCAGTTTAAAATTAAAGGGTAAGAGTAAGAGCATTGTTATATATCTCACTGTTATATATCTTGAGTGGAAATTTTCCAGTATGTTGCTTAAAGTGAGTCTGTATGGCAGCATGACACTTTCAAATAGTGTTATGATTTATCAGTATAGAATCCTCTTTTCATACCAGTGTGATGCCCCTATCAGTTTGGAGTAAGTAATCGAATTTTTAAGGCTTTGACTGGCAGTGAAACTTTATAACCTTTGCTTCTTTGAAGACAAGAGCAATGTTTTTAATTGTTAGAAATGATAAATAGCTGTCCAAGTAATTGTGCCTTATAAAGACAGTAAGGCACTGATCACTCAGAGTAGTAAATGTGCTTGCTGACCTTTGAATTAAAGGAGAAGTTGTGGCAGATATTAAAAATTATGGTCTGTTGGTAGCTTTACTTCCCAAAAGTTATACCTATCTGTGATTTTGAACTTCAGTAGCATGGTTTAGATAACATTATTATCCCCTTTTCATGGAAACTATTGATTCATTCATGTAATATGGAAGTGTTAGCATTCTCAAGCAAATGCTAATTTGCAAAAATTAATTTGTTCTGAGAACATAAATTACAAAAATAAACTGTGACAATTCGTTGCTATGAGACGCACAGAACTGACTAAGTTCTGGCAGAAGAGAAACGTAAAATTAAGGACAAAGTTTGGAGTAATTGTTTTAGATAGGCTACAGGTGTCTGGCATTACATAGGTGTAAGTATTACGTGTATTTGATGTATGCTTTCATTTGCTTCTCTTGGCTTTATCTTACCATATCCCTGTACACTCACAACCTCTAAAGGTGCCTTTTGTGCAGGAGGAAGGCATTTCTCTTGATAGTTCTAGCAATATGCATCATTTTGTATGCTGATTTTATCACACATTGTTCAAATTAGTTCATTAAAATTAAACATCACTGAATGCTTCCATAGCCACCTGCACTGCCTTGTTTCCTGTTTTGCTAAATGACTGAGCCATATGGTTGCTTCAAGCCTTGCCTCACCCTTGGTGTGTTGCATATTACAAAAATACTTGATTATATTAAAGGAAAAAAAGTGCTTCTTTCAAAATATATCTTGCATCTCTCAATGTATTATTTTTATTCTGATAAGTTTCTTAGTAAATTTACAACTGAAATGGTAATTAGTACCTGGTATTAAAAGAAATGAATGTATTTTATTGGTTGTATAGATAGACTTTAAAAATTATTTTCAGCTTTTGAAAGTATTTAATTTTTTGTTGTTTTGCTTTTATTCAGATGAAGCAGCCTGCTTCCTGTGGGTCCATGAATCTATTTAATCTATTTATTTATGCGTTTATGTGTCTCTTATGTAATAATGAGAACACTGGATAAGGGAATGTGAGCCTGCAGTTGTATAGAGTCAGAACACCTTGCATTGATAGTTAATGGAATTCTTTTCCACCTTGCCTCTGTCTGATGTCATGCACTCGGTTACTAGAAGCTTTCCCAAAACCAGGAAACCAAACAAACCCCCTGACCCAAACAATTGATTCCTCTCTAACTATAAGAATACATGTAACTAATTTATGTTGTTAGTCTCTAATTTTTCTTGATGAATTAACACTCAACATGGAAATAGCTGTGTCACAGGTAACTTTACTTTAATAGGGGCAAACATATCCCAGAGCTGCAGATTTCTTCACCTGCACACCACTATCTGTAGATGAGAAGATGCACCTAAAGAAAGCCTCATATGTTTACTGACTGATCTCGTCATTCATTCCCTCATGTTGCAGCAGGGATTGTGCAGCCTCTCAGTGCTGGCCTGGTGTTATACCCAAGACCTCGGGGTGCAGTTCTGGGCACTGCTTGTCTGGCAGCATGGGGGCTGTGCTGTCTTCCGGTTCCTGCCTTATGTTGTCCACCAATGTTTCAGCATGTCTTCTCCTTCCAAAAGTCTAGCCTGAGGTAGGCATTAATAGCCTTGACACTGTATGGCAGAAGCTGCTGAACTGTGGTCCCTTCCATGCCCTTTCTCACTCCCAACATCCTAAACTGAGAAAAAATCAAGGTGCATGGGAAAGGGTTATATCTTGGAGCTGTGGAGGTGACACACAGGGCTCGAGGATGCCAAGAGGCTGCCTGGCCAGTCTGGATGGCCCTGGATGGAGTTACCCCTGAGTGCCCTGGGGGCAGGTGTCCCCACAGGCCAGGGAATAGCTGCTCTTGCTGCTGACCTGGGCATCTTATGGGTAGATGTCGAAATGAAGTGTCTTCTGTCCACCAGAATTGATGATCTTCAGCTTCTTAACCACCTTTTGACAGTATATTTAATGTGGGAGTGAGCTAAGGTGTAGCTACTGGAGAGTAACAAGAAGAAAGTTTTATATTATTTAATGAAGTGTAAATGTATTTCTCTAAATATATAAGGAGAAGATAGTGAAGCAGTAGATACCACATGTTCTTAACCTGTGACGCTTAGTTCATTAAGCTTAGGGAAGAAACATATTGATGAAACTGAAACAGCTTTCCAGTAGGTGAAAAGCTACTTGGAAAGCACTGGTAGTGTCCAGTCATTCTTAGTTTTCATTAGTGCTGTGGATTGTGGAATAACAAATGTTCTTTGACTGGCTGAGGTTATCCAGGTTACTAAGCCTCTGAGCCTATTTCAGGGTAATCTGGGGTTCAAAAATTATTATGATGCATTGGAGTAATCAAGAAGAATTGAAAAACAATGAAGAAGAAATGATTTGGTGAAACTGTGCAGGCCTGTTATGCTGTTACGGAAAAGGCAGATGTTGTAATTGCTTTGTATAGGATGTTCTATATAAATACATATTAAATTATATTTCTGGTTTTTTCTTAGTGCAGTTAGAAGAATAGGCACTTCAGTTTGGAGTGTGGAAGGAGAATGCCTGTTCTTGGAAAGCTCAGAAGAAAGCAACAGAAATGACAGAGGGCTGGATAGCAGCGTTTTCTCTGTGCAAAAACTGAAGAATATTAGGACTGTCTTTTCTACAAGTGAGAAAAAGGAAAGGGAAATTTTCAGAAAGTTAAAGACTGGTGCAAAAAAGGTGGTAACCTAGACTTCATGTTGGCTCGTGATAGGTTAAGCAGTAATAATCTTAAATTACTGTGAGATTTCAGGTTGACGATTAGATAAAATGTTAATTGAATTCTGGAATTGAGTGCTTAATAACTGCCTCTTACCAGAGTTGTAAGTGTTCTGCTATCTACTGTCACAGTCTTTCCTCCTGAAGTGTTTCTATGTGCATAAATGCCAGGAACAGTTCTGTCTTCTGTATGTGAGAAAGGAACACGTCGGCTGACAATACACAGACTCCATTGCCTATTTTTATCTATTTCTGTTGGAAAGAGTCTAAATTCTTTTTCTTTCCCTATCTGTTGTGCATTTCCATTGTGTGTAGGGAAGATTCTGCTTAGCCCTTAGTCAGTCTCAGGAGGGTTGGTTGCTGGTAAAACATTAAAGGAAATAAATATTTGAATTTTTTTAAAAAACTTTTTTTAGTAATTATGTCAACTATACTTGTTTTCTCAATTTGTTTGATATTCCCTTCACAGAGATTTTTATTAGAAAATTTTAGTGTTAGAAGACAATACTATAAGAATAATCTCTCTTCATTTTCTGAGATGCCACTTGACTCTCGAGTATCTTATATGAACATTTGGACTATTTGAAGGCAGTATTATGATTTATAGTTGTTAACGACTTCAGTTTTCTTTTGTGGTTTTGGTAAATTCTAATTTTGAAAGAAAAGTTTGAGACTGAAATTATACTCTTAGTTCAGGATAAATTATGCATTCCCTTCGGAAGAAAAAAAAGCCCTAAAATTTTATTTAAAAGCTTACTTGCAGTTTAAAAAAGAAAATAAAATAGCTTCTTGGATGACTTGGTACTCTGATATCTATACTGTGTCATTAAAGAGAACAGAAGTGTGAAATAAATCACAGAAGAAAATTGCAAAGAAATTATCTTTGGAACATGAGTTCAATTCCCAGTTCTAATAATTAAGTGCATTGTTAGACTAATGAATATTAGTGTTAAAAGTTCACAAATTGTCTGAAATGGAGACTAGGTTCTCATCCTTCATATAATACATATTTTGGTACATTTATCAGTTTTGTATTTTTCAGAAGTTTAGGTGAATCACATTAGTTGGTGCCAAGAATTAGCTGGTAATCTCATGCAGGTGGGGGAATGTTTTACAGACTTGGATAAGTATGCTTAGTGTTTTGTTGACATTATGAACTTCAGTAGTCAAAATAAAGAAGGATTTAAATAGCATTAGCATATATGAACTAGCTATTTGGAATCAAAAAGCTGTTTCAAATTTTTATTAATTGGAAAGCATGGTGTCAAGAGGAAACATGCGAATCTTCATAAACTGAGATGCTTTCTGAGATGAAAACAAAAATCCCCCAAACAACAAGAGAAATTACTAAAACTCCATTAATAGCTGGTGAACTTCAAGTTTTCTCTGAAATAGCAGTCCTAGTTTGTATGATGCAGTCTTTTTCCTTGCTGTTCCTCCACTTGCTGGACACTGAGCCCAATTATTTCTTTGAAAACACTATAAAAAATGCTAGTATGCTAGCATGAGTGGTTTTTATAATAGATAGGGTTGTTTCCATCCATCTCAAAAGTATTTCCCTGTAGAAGAAAGATGGTGTGTACTAGAGTGTAAAACCAGTTGAGCTGCTAATACAATTTGAGAGGCAAGGGTTTTTAAGGAGAGCTTATTTATTTATTTATCAATTTATTTTCAAACGACTAACTTGGATGGAAAATATGATGACCTCTCAGGCATTGTAGCCTCCATCATGCCTGATGGAGATGTAGCAGACATCAAACTACGTATAGGTTGTAACCATTACTCTGGATGTAATGTATTAATGCTAATCAGTTTAAGTATTTGGGAGAGAAGAGTAGTTGATGTCTGGGGAAGGGAGGACTGTTAGCAAGAGGTGAAGCGTGACGAGAGTTGTCACACACCATAAAACCCATGTGTCTGTTTTAACTGTGAGCTCCAGCGTCTAGAAGAGCAAGGTTTTAATGTATTTTGTAAGCTTTCCTGCGGTATCAAACAAATGTTTCAACTGTTTTTTGGCCAGCTTTTTGTCTATCTCTGTTATTTTTATTGTCTGTATGAATTTTTTCTGGTGTGCAACATGTATTTAGGGTTTTTAATTTTGTTTCTGTGGTATTTAATATGGTGGATTATGAATCCCCATATTCTTGCATAGGATTCCTCAATTTTTTGGATATGTACAATTTGTGGATTTTGACTGTTCTCTGTAGGTGTTGTTGAATTATTTATTATAGTAATCATAGCAATATGCATTATAGGACAGTTTACGCTTGCGAGATCAACATCACCATCAGAACTGGAAAATCAAAATAAGTTCTAGAAGTAGCTGTTTGTAGATGTCCCTTTTTTTAGCCTCTTCCTTTCTATCTATGTAAAATTCCTCACTTTATGTGGCATTCAGTGTTAATGTAACATGCTTAAAAAATTGCCTAAGATTTTATTTTGCAAATACTCATAACCATATGTATTTGATGGTGTGAAGACAGATGGAAGACTTCCTTGGAACTTAATAAGGTTTTCAGCTTTTTTCCCTTAAGTACTTAAGCAAGTACTTGAGTTTACTAAAGAGTACTACAGTTGTATTGGTAAAGACCTGACTTCTGGTTATTCTCAACTGGAGTGCGAATGCCTACAAAGTAAGATATGTACTTCAGAGTGATATTATGAAGAACAGCAAACAATTTGCTACTAAATCTATCTTGTGAATGCATAGAGTGAGGTTTTTTTCCATTATTTAACTATTGTTCTATATCGTTTTTCAAAATTCTTATAAATGGCAACTCTTACCAGCAGTTGGTTCTTAATTCATGTTGTGCATTTAATCAAGGGTTATACAGCATCTTAAGTGTAGGTCCTATCCTACACCTGTAAAAGCAATAAAACTTGAAAATAAAACATGATTCTTCATTTTGCTGTTGCATAAAGCAGTGTTCTGGGAAAAAATGATTTCATAACAGGAAAAATTGTTATTTGGTGCTAAGGAAAAATGATCAAAAATAAATAAATGAATATTCTTCCTGTTACCAAAAAAAACCCAACACCCTGAAAAAAACCTAGTAAAAATATTTTATGAGACTCCTATGCTTTAAATAAATTCTTAGACTGCTTTCCAGAAATATAGGATATTTAATTTTCTCTTTAGAAAGGTCTGTAATAGCAGTTCTAATCTGCTGTCACATATGGTAATGATATTTAATGATATTTAACTGTTGGTGATCCCTGTGAGCAGTATTCTCAGAAGATTGTTCTGCTGTCAGATGCTTATCCAGGGAATGACCAGTTCCATTTTTGTTTTCAGTTTCAATGTCTTAAGCTGATGGGAGTAAGTATCCTCTCAGCGCACATTTAATATTGTTCCTTTTAGAAGAATGATTAGTGTGTTAAAAACACTGAGTATGAATGCAGCTTCAAAAATTATATTTTCCCATTCATTTAAAATCTAAATACTGTTTAGTACTTAGGAAGGGAAAAAAACCTAGAAAACTTGCAGGGTATTTTTTAGTTGACAATGAAGAAAAAATAATCCTAAAGATATTTTTTGAGCTGCCTTTCTCTAAATACTTTCAAGCTACTTGAAAGAAGTTACTTTTATTTTTTTTTAATGCAGAAAAAAACCCCTTGTCTATCTGTATTGTGGCTTCGGTTTCCTCTCTTACCTTGACCTGGCTCTGGTTCTTGTTTGGCTTCTCCAGGAGTCAGTTCATTTCCCTCACGTGGGAAGAAATTGAACTTTTCTGTCCCCTTGCCTCTCTCAAGAGGAGAGTAAAGGAGATTTAGGTCATTTATTACTGGATTTGTGTGTTGCTTTGCAAGGATCTGATGAGCACAGATGGAGGAGGACACAGTAGGAGTAAAAGTCCTATGAATTCAAGTGGCAATAAGCTTTCACCTTGGCTGAAATTTGTGAATTCTCTCTGGACTTGTTTTTGTGCACCACAGCAAACACACAACACACCAAAGACTTAAGCAAGTACTCAGCACTGACATTTTCTGTAAAGTATCTGCCTTCAGATACTTTTAATATTTTCATATTTCACTTTAATTTCATTCCAAATAAATAATACTCCACAGAAATAGATAATTTGATTTCCATTTGATTTCTTGCAACCCTCTTAGTAAAGTGTCTCTTTTATCAGCATTTGAAAAATCTAAATGCTGAATATTCAGTAGTATGGTGATATGGTGGCACTGTAGACCTATAAGTGGACATAGAATGGCCAACATTGGTCTTTCATCCTGGAGGGTCTGCACAAAAATGAATGGAACACAACTAACACACAGGGAAACTTCTGTGCATTACTACTCATCTTATCCAGCCAAGTAATATCAGTTTACAGGAATGGTGAAACAAAATGGATTTAAACTCTTTTCTTTTTCATACAGTGAAGTTATTGCAAGTGCTTGTAGGTGTCAGTATCCTCATGGGACTGAATTTTTCCCAGGAGGTGCAGTAGTGCCTTGAGGTTTGGTAGCGTTAGCTGCTGCTCTGGGAGCAGCTGCTCACTGGGACATCTGACAGGCTTTAGGCTGTGCAAGTGTAAATGGTATCCCAATTGGATAGCTTCATACTGAGTTTTTATTAATCTAGAGTCGGAAGTTTCTTGGAAATTTTGCCCCTGGGTGACTGAGAAGCATCCTGCAGTGACCAGGCCACCATCCATGGGATATTTATGGGTTTACAGCAGAAATTCAGACAATTCAGAACTGTTGTTACTTTTGTCTTAGCCATCCATTCAGGGAGGATGATGTTAAAAATTCATGACAGAGTACCTCGCTTAATTCCTAAATAAATATGAAACTATTCCATGTGCCTTTTGGTTACTTAAATGCAGCTTTCTGTTCAGTAACACTGTCCTTTCATAAGCTTGCGTGATGCACCGTATCAAATGTCATTTTCTGTATACTTTGGTGGAAGAGATCCTTCAAAGGAGCACATCACAAGATAAATGCTCTTTTGTACAGACGCTACAAGCTTGCATTGTAAATTTCAGTTGCTGACATTTTTCTGTCTCAGATTTTGAAGTGCTTATAGTCTGTGTATTAGCTAAAGGTCCATCACAAGAAAAAACAGGGTGAAAAGACTTAAATTATCATACCTCAGAAACTGATATGTCATCATGATCTATTTTCTCTGCATCAGTACAAACAAATCCACAGGATGCTGGTATTATGTATGAGAAAACTATCAATTCAAACACTTCCAAAGAGTATATATTTCATATTTATTCATATGTAAAATGTTGATAAGGAGAATAAAACTTTTGTAACTGCTTCTAGCCCAAGGAAAAATTTTTAGACAAAACTTCGTCATAAACTGTGTTCCAAATGCTTCATACCTTGGAGATGTGGGTTTTTTTCCTTTCTCTTTTTTCCCCCTTTTAATTGGCAAACATTTTTTGTTCTTATGGAATTGTATGAGTCATGAGTGATATTAGTATTGTGCCAGTAGTATCATAGATGTAAATACTGGTAAAGTGTTGTAGTAGCTCATATTAATTCTATGGCTGAGTTGATGCTGCTTTTATTTGCCTTGCCCGGTTTAGTCTTATGCTGTGCTGTCTTGTCAAGTTGTCTTCCTGTTGCTTGACCTCTGTGGGTGTGGTGAATGGGGGAGTCTCAGTTACATGACCTTACTGTATGGCAGGACTTTTGGCATCAAGTATAGTCTGGAGGGCAGGACACTTATTCTTGTGTGCGTTGTTGGTGTGAAATTGATGAATTGATGAGCTGTTGCAGTCCATGAGTACTCTGCTGTTATTTATATGATGTAGCTTAATAACCTGTTTTGGGTTGGTTCGTTTAATAATTTGCATTCTCTATTGGAAGCAGAAAAAAACCAAAAAGATTTGCGTTCTCCAGAAAAATTTCCTCTGTCTGTATTGTGTGTTTTTGTTGTTACTTTTAATCTTTGTAGTAAATTCAGAGTCTTATCTTGACTTTTACATTTGTGTTGTGGTGCCGTGGCAGAGAGCTAGACAGTGAAGCTGAAATTGCTGATCCTGATATCCCCAACCCCGACCCTTACATTTTAGCAGTCTGTAAAGAAATAGAAACAAGCCTTCAACAATTAGAGCCTTGTGTAGGGAATGATACTGTTAGCAAGTGAAGTAAGTGGAAAGGTGGCTCTGAGTTGTAGCCATCTAAAAAAAATTTGGAGAAAGCTTATGTTGTTACACTGATAATATTATTGTTGAATTTTTTAAAATGAAAACAGGCAAAATCAGGATATAACGTTGAATATTTTGCATGTGTATCAAGTAATGTATCTTAAGTGAGATTATAAAAAAGTAACATATAGTTCTAGATACGCTCCTTAACTGATGGTGAGGGCCATTAAAATTATAAATTCTTTTTTTTTTTTTCTGTTTTTTGTCCTAAGGTGGCAGTCATTTGCTATGTGTTGGGTAATGGAAGGAGAAAGAGGAAGAGAAGGTTATAATGGTTTGAGGTTTTATTAAACCCAAGTAGATGAAAGTTTACCTGGAGCATATTTAATTTATTAATTGACTTTTTTTTTTTTAAATAGTATCCTTCCTGCAAGAACAAAAAATGAATGGCTTTTGACTTTTTATCGTTAGCCTTACTTCTTCCCTTCTTGCAAATTACAGAAATATATATAAAAGGCCCCCTCAAATTGTTACAGGGAAGGCAATCTTTGAAGACCAAAATAGGCA